>NC_092872.1:651122829-651425496 GCF_028372415.1 Notamacropus eugenii
GATAACTTTAGTTGAAGAATGCCTGATGTTTAACATGCAGTTATATGGACAGCTCATAATGCTTACCCATTGGCCTTTATAAATTGCATAAACAGTGTGAATGGACAGAGAATTGGGTCCAGAATTAAACAAAAAGAGAAAGAGGTCCAGAAAGCCTTTGGGTAATTTCAAAGCTCTCTTAATGGCCACAAACTTTTAATGCCTCTAGAAACAAATATATATGTACATATATACACACACATACACACACATATACATACTCATACACATTGTATATATGTATATATATACATGCACATATACATATGTATGTAAATTAACACCAATAGTCTACCAGTGTTGTTGCATGAGGTGGAGCCATGAAGCAATACAGTTTTCAGAACATTAAAAATAAGTACAACTCAGAGTGCAATGGAGAGATGCTTGATGAGGGTGAGCAGGCTGCAACACATAACACAAATAAGGAACCACAGAGAAGAATCAAAGGAAAGGAGATCAAAGAAATGTATGATCCACAAAGAAGATGGGTTAATCATGTGTAAGAGTGAGGAATTGCCAGCGGACAGCCTGCCTACCCCCCACTCCTACCTTTGCTATGTCAGGAAAAGACCAGAAGGGCTCCAGCAGACAGAGCCCAAGGAACAAACTGAGGGGAGGATGTGGCTAAGAGTCACTCCACATCAGAAGTCATAAATAAGTTGTCCTCTGTCTCACTGAAGGGAGCATTCACCTGCCTCAGGATCAGAGTCAAAATATCATTTAAACATTGAAATGGAGTATCTATCTGCTAGGCTGCTTTAAGTTAGGTATAGGTCTATAGAGCAGGGGTTGGCAGACCATGGGCCAAATCTGGGTCACTCCTTGTTTTTATGTGGCCTGTAAATTAAAAATTACATTACATTTTTAATGTCTGTGCATTACAATTTTAATGCAAAAAGCCATTCTTAGCTTCTGGGCCATAGTTTGCTGACACTGGTTATAAGGATAGAATAGACTATAATAATCTGTTCTATACTCACTCCTGTGTTTCTCAGAGCACAGACTGCATGGGATGATTAGCAGAGTGAATGAGAATCTATATCCTGACATTCTGCTAACTCTAGAGAAAACCCAAGTGACAGATCTAGCAGCTGCTTTCACAGGTGCTAATGTTACTTGGCCAAGTTCTACAGACACCCGCTCCTGCTGGGACTCTTGTAATAATAATCATGATATGTATAATGGGGATTATATTGTTTATTTTCTCAGTGGATGGGGGAGGGATTGGAGGAAGGGAGAGAATTTGGAACTGAAAGTGAAAAATGTAAAAAGCAAAAAAACCAAAAATTAAGAAAGGGAAACAATAATGAGAGCTTGCATTTATATAGCATCTACTACATGCCAGGTGCTGTGTTAAGCATTTTACAAATATCTCATTTGATCTTCAGAACAACTCTTAGGGTAATGGTTATATGATCCCCATTTGATACTCAAGGAAGTTGAAGCAATCAGAGGTTAAGTGACTTGCCCAAGGTCTCACAACCAATATGTGTCTGAGACTAGATTTAAACTCAGGTCTTCCTGATTCCTAGCCCAGCACTCTCTCTATCCATTGTGTCACTTAACTTAGATATATAGCACAGTACAGGTATATACACAAACTTGAAACCTCCCTGCTTCCCCATCAACTTCAATTCAATTCAAAAACCATTATTATGTTTCTATTATGTTCATAGTCTTTCTGTGATGTCTCATTATGGGATAATGGTAGTCCTGGGTTTTCAAAGGCTTATGTTATGTTAACTCTCATATTCCTAATAATAATAAGCTAGAAAGGGTCCAAATACCACCTCAGTCATTATATGTCTCTTGTCCAAGGACCAGCCGTGCCAAATTTGGAGTGGATTATCACAAGAGGGTTGATTACTAAGCAGTTTTGTTTTTTTTTTAGTCTCAGCAACTCACAAAGGATATCTATCACAATGTAGAGCAGCTGTGATCTGCCAGTGGAGGTAGGGCCCATTGTGATTAAATTACAGATACCTGAAGTATGAAACTAGCAAGACATTGGGATTGCAAATATGAAAAATGACATAGGCCCTGCCTTCAGTGAGTTTACATTATAACAGGAGTCATAAGACACATGTAAGTAATATATGGGGCCAATAATTTGAAACTTCTGGTCCTAGGAGCCCTTTCCTGTTTCTGCTCAGTCCCTTCCAAGTTCACTTTAGGGAATGGTATTGGTGATGGACAAATCTCTTCCTTGCTAAGCTAGACTATTTTCTTTCACTATGTGATGTCTCATCTAATGAGTCAATCCATAGCTGAGTTGGGTCAAGCAAGACTCTCAGTTACCACACTAGCTCTTTCCCTGGTTTGGTACCATTGCTATGGATTCTGAGGGTCTCTACTATTGACTAGTTTCTGAAAGGCACCTCTGATGGTTCTTTTGATCTTTTGAAACTCACAAGGTCATGAGCTGGTCAGTTCTATCTCCAGACACTCATTCATCTGAGATTAGGAAGGAATAAATCCAAAAAAGACAACAGAAATGGAGAGTACTGTGTGTCTACAGGCAGGGTAGGGAGATAAGGCAGATGCTGACCCTTGCCCACCTAGTGGTTCACAGTAGTCCTCCCTTAAAAGTTACCAGATAAGAGACCTGAGGGGATGGGGAATGTCCACTGTTGTGTTCCCTCAGAGGGCTGACTTGGTAGTCAATAAAAAAGGCTTTTCATAGCAACATAATTTGGACCCCTGACTCATCAAGGCTAGCAATCTATGCTAGAGAACATCTATGTGTGTTTTGAAGTGAGAGCAGGGAGAGGGGATCCTTCCCCAGCCCAAACTTCCATGCACTTGCCTGGAATGCTGCATGAGAAGCCCCAAAGTAGAGGGATTGAGGTGGCGTTGGGGGAACACTACAAAGTACACAAATAAATATATGCTGCAAAGCAGAATGTGATAATACATCTGTAGAAAAGATCATTTTCAACTGGGGGAAAGTCTCAAGAAAGGCTTCCCAGAAGAGATGACCCCTGAATTGGTCTTTGAAGGAAAAGAATTTCAACAAATGGAGACAGAGAAGGGACCTGCAAGATGACTTGTTAAAATGTATTGAGGTAGGAAATAGGACATTGAGTTCAGGGAATAACTAGTCTACTTTGGTTGGAATGTATAGTATGTGCACGGAAGTCATGCAGTTAGGTTGGAGTCAGATCGTGGAGGGCCCTAAAAAGTCAGGCTGAGGAATTTATATTTTAGAGCATGGGCCTCGGGAAGTCACTAGATATTTCTGAGCAGGCTGACAACATGTTCATTAGGAAAATAATTTTGGCAGCTGTGCGGAGGACGGATTGGAGTGGAGAGAGACTTAAGACAAGGGAGGTCCACTTTAAGGTTTATTCCCTAGACTTTAAGATTTGCCTTTGACATTTATTTAAAATTTTTCTTTTCTACTTTTCCAATAATTCTTCTCCTCTTCCTCCATATAAAGATTAAAGAGACACAGTCAGACTCAATTTCATCTGCTTTGATTAAACTAGTTTCCTTTTCTTCTTTTTGGGACTAAAGTCCTGGCCAGACACCTGTGGTAGCTTCAGTCAGCTTGGTTCACCTGCCCCTTAAAGATTTGATCCCTTTAAGTACCACCCTAGATAACAAGCTAAGTGCCAGGGTGACTGTTTTCTTCTTTGGAGTCATCCCATTATTTCCTTAGTAGTCACATGGGACCTTCTCTCATCTGCAAATACATTATTAACGAATTTCCAGGGAAAGACTTTTTGAAGAAGGAACTGGGAGTTCATGATTAAGGAAGCAGTAGGGGGAACATCTCTGCCCACTTACAGTGGCAGAGTGGAAAGCACTAAAATTAGACTTGGATGTGCTTTGAGACCTAGTTCTGTCATTTTCTAATCATGTGGCCTTATTAAAGTCACTTCAATTATCTGAGCTTCATTTTCCTCATCTGTAAAATTGGAAGAATAGTAGTAATACTTACCTAATTGTGTTGTAAGGAAAGCATGTAGTCAACCCTAAAGCATTATTTAAATGTATTATAGTTAATGATAATAATTAGATTTTTATTTAGAATCTCTGCTTGCTATGTAACAATGATATTCTTCCAAACAATCCCCAGTTTTTCCTTTCCAGGAAAAACAGGTTATAAAAAAGAATCTTGGTCATATCATGCCCCAAAGTTTCTCTGGGAATGGAGTGGGATTCCTGAACAGTTTGTAAACCTATGGGAATTGAAAATTGCCAGAAGGGGTTTCTTAAGCAGTCAGTTCTGTTACTGTATTTGACCTGTGTCTAGGAGGTTCCCGCATGAGGTGGTAGAAACTGAATTAATCTTTACATTGAGAATGAGTCTGAGATGAATAAGGAGAGGGAAGCCCCCTCTCCTTTGCAGGAGAAACTAAGCAGAAGGCATCATTCCATTTTACCCTGCTCATCTAAGCCATTAATAAGGGTTTGGGTTATGCTGGTAGTGTGAGGAACTTTCAAGGCTACTTTTTGTGGAACCCAGAACCAAGTGAGCACTGAGCAGACTTGCATAAGGTAGTTCTTTAGAAAAAGAAAAATCTAAACAGAAGCACACACTATGTAATTATCATGGTCAGTCTTGACCACAGAGAAGAGAAAATGCATTTCCCTCTCTCCTTTGCAGAGGTGAGGAACCCTGGTCATGGAACAGTGTATATATTGTTAGAGTTAGATGAGGCATCAGTTAATTTTGCTGAACTGCTTTTCTTTCTTCATTTTGATCTTCTTTGTTATAGAGGAAACTCTCTGGGTAAGAGAGGAGTGAAGGATATATTTGAAACTGATGATGACATAAAAAGTTAAAGATATCAATAAAAATGAAAATCAATAAACATATTTTTAAAAGGAAAAATATTATGAACTTTAGGGAATTTAAAAAAGGCCCTATGATGGCAGTCATAGGAAATAATTATAAACTGATAATAAATAAGTTCATAATAAATTGGAAGTTCATAATAAATTGGCAGTTCATGTGGACCAAGGGGGTGAAAGATGGAACAAAAAGGCTGCTGGAGGAAAGGATCTGATTGAGAGGATATCAAAGCACTTTCTCATGGTGACTCAACATGCTGTTATTTATTCATGAATCATCCACAGTGTGGAAAATGGGTTAGGCCCAGAACCTGATCCTTGCCCTAGAAAGTTTACGATTAGGAAGGAGAGCCAGGTGTGAGAAAGTAAAGGAACATCAGAGTTGTTGCTAGGTGATTGAATCAAGTAAACTAATGTTGGAATTCTGGGAAGATGGAGATTTTTTTCGAGGAGGAGGAGGAGGAGGAGAAAGAAAGAAACTTTGCCTCACCCTAAATGACAGCCGGCTATGAATCTCTGGCTTGTGCGTGGGGGTAGTGAGTAAAATAAAAGGAGATCAGAAGTTGTAAGAGACTGTAAGAGTTGTTGGGAGGTGATGCAAAAGGAGACAAATATTTTTAGATATGATCGTGCATATTTATTGCAAGGTTTTTGTTTTTCTTCTTTTCTTCAATTGGGGAAGGGGATAAAGGAGGGAGACAAAAATGTCAAATAAAAAAAACCCCACAACACAACTGCTGGGGGCTATGCTATTCTGAGTGCCTCCTGAAATGAGGTTTAGAGATGGGGCCATTTCGAGACTAGGCTAATCAGAAGTCTGACCAAGCCCTTTCTGAGTGGGTTGATTGACTCCACAGGGCCAAAAGAAAGGACGCCTACCCCCAACAACCATCTTAGCACGTGCCCTAGTTACGAGGCAGAATGAACAGAAGAGTGATTTAACCATCTTGAAATAGAAATGGCTATCATCAAGCATCAGAGAATCAATAGAATCATTGGATTCCAGCAAATGCAAAACCTTTAGGTCTCAGTATTCTTCCATTGTTGAGGTCAGATTGCTGGCAATCTATTCGGAGGAACTTTTCAAGCAACTTGCAGCCAAGGGGTTGCCTCTGGAAAGATGAAAAGAGAAGACAAGAAAGCTGAGTTCATTCACCTAGCTTCTGGACCAAGGAAAGGGAACATGGAAACAAGCTGAGAGAGAGCTCAAGTGGAAAAGCTTTGTTTCCTAGCTCTCAGCATCACCCAAAGAGCCACAGGCTGGCTCCTTTGGTTGCTTAGAATGCAGGAATTGATACCACTGACAGAACTCCTGGTCCTTATCCTGCCACAATACTGCTGAAAGAGCCAGAGAGGTATTTCCTTTGGGTTTTAGTTTCTTCTCCTAAAATAAGATGATAATCTTTTTTTCCCTGTCCCTCCATCAGCCAGCTGCAAGGACAGCACAAGTTTCTTACAGAAGTAGAGGAAGGCAAACAGGGATCCTTTTGAAAACAGAAATGAATGAACCTTTCGTGATAATGTATACTCCAGTAACTTGAGGGGCAGCAGGAAGACACATGTTGACACTAGGCCCATTTTACTGTAAAATAATCTATGCAGAAGAGGGCATTTAATCTGAATGCTAAGCTCTTATCACTGCATAAATACTGCAACACTTGGGTCTCAGCTGAGCAAACCATGTGCCCAGGACTACTGTGCCTGTCTTTGAATCCTGTGGCCCAGCTCTCAGATCTCCAACTGTCCCCTCCAGTGTGAAAAGGGGAAGCACGATATCACTGGTTAAGCCACCAAGAAGAGCTCGTTTCCTTTTAACGACTTATACTTAAGAAATAGAGTCTGCAAAAGCCCAAGGCTAATAGTCAGGAAATGTGAGCTGTCTCCTCAATTCCACCCCTGGTCTGTTAAAAGTGTGACTCTGGGCAGGTGGCTAAACCATTTTTGCTTGTTTTTCTCCTCTTTAAAGTGGATGTGATAATATATTGCCCTACCTCTCACACAAGGTTGTTGTGAGAATTAAATGAAGTAACATAAAGCATTTTTGAAAAGTGTCCTTTGTCATGTAAATAAATGAAGGGCCTTATTATTACTACCAATCATTTTCTGTCAGAAAAGATCTTTTGGGGTCCTAAGATCATGCACAAATCTCATCTCTGCTGCACAGGGCTGTCTGGGCCCTTGGAATCTTTGATTCCTACCCTTAGCAAAAATAAGGTGCAACTGATGTTCAACAAACAGTTCTTTTAGCTAGTCCCTTTAGTGAGATGGTTGTTGAGCTACAAGGTTGACATGATTAGCCAGAGTAAGATTTCCAGCTGTCTCTCCTTTATCCCCTCAGGCTGATGGGCATTCTGTTTTTCTGGAAGCCGAAGGTCTGGTGTGTAATAGGAGCCTGAGCAGGGAGACAGCCCTGCAGGGCGCCATGGCAACCGATGAGCGGCTCCTATAGCACAGCGCACGCCAGGTTGCAGCTCAGTCCTATCAGTTATCATTCCTAGAGGCTCAGCAAAAAAAAGAAGACATAGTCTACAATTTAAATTGGAGGAAGGAAAGCAGGTGGGGTGGAGAAAGAGGGGGATCAGTAGCATAGGCTTCCAGGTATGGATTTTTGCATTGCGTATGATTTCTCACTTTGAATTGAATCTCAATTTGCAGGGAGTGAGGAAGGCTCTGCTTCTTCTGTCAGGGCACCCCAACATGTAGTCTGACATAAGCCATCTGCCTGGAACCACTGAAGTCTGGGACATTGTTTTCAAGTGAACTGAAAGCAGGATAGGATTCTGGACTTTCAGGGAGTAGGGAGTTCAGGAGTGTTCTTTCTGACCTGGTATTAGAGAGCTGTGCAACGTTCCTATGCCTTGTATCCATTATAATTGCACTTTGTAAATCTGCTTTTTTATTTTTCGTTTCAACTGATAATTAATCCTCTTGATAGAATATTGAAGGAGAAAAGGAGAGGGGAAGGGTGGTACAGAGTCTGGATCACCACAAGTGAAAATAGGCTGGTTCCAAATTGGCAGATCCCAGGGAAGATTGGTTGCCCCTTCTCGCTGCCTTTTTTTTCTTTTTTGTATTGTTTAGACCTGTGATTTCAGAGGCATAGCGTACTCTTGGTATAGATTCTCTCCACTGAAACAGAGAAGCAATCCGCCAATGACTTTTAGCTTAGGACAGTTGCCTGGCTACGGGGATGTTAAATGACGTGCCTAGAATCACACGCTTTTATGTGTTAGAGGCAAGACTTTAATTCAAGTCCTCCTGACTCCAAGGCTAACCTTCTATCCCCTTTAGTATCTGAGTACTTGCTGGGGGCTTTATTTACTTATATATTCTTTTTTATTTAAAGTATATTTACTTATATGTACATTTATAAATTGCTTTGTGGTTTGCAAAATACTTCACAAATATTTTGCCATTTGGTCCTTATAACAATCCTGGGAGGTAGATGATATAATTTTTCTCTATTTTACAGATGAGGAAACTGAGGCCCAGAGTGGTAATGTGAATTGCTTAGTGTCATATAGTTAGTATCTGAGACTAAATTTGAAGTAAGATCTTCCTGACTCCAGGTCCAGTGCCCTATCTACTGTGCTACTGAGTAAAAATAACAATAATCACATTAATCATTTATATAGCTCTTTTAAAGTTTGTAAAGCACTTTGCATAAGTTATCTCATTTGATCCTCACAACAGCCCTTGAGGTAGGTGCTTTTAATCTACAATTTCCAGATGAGGCTGAGAGATTGGCTTAAATGACTTTGTGGCCACACAATTAAGTGCCTGAGGTTGGATTTGAATTCAGTCCTTCTTGATTCCACAAGTCCAGCATATTATCCATTATGCCACCTAACCTCTTGATGGGAACTTAAAAAAAAAAAATGTGTTCTCAGCTCAAAGATTACAGGAATGGAAGTCATTGCTTTAGGGTCTGGGCTGGGTACTAGGAAAGTTAGACCTTCAAAAATCTATATTGCCCCAGTGTTGATTTCTCCTTTGATTCATTAAAAATGACCTCTTCTCCTTTGATTGCCAGTAAAAAGAAATCTGCAGAGGTCCAAACAATCATCTTTTAAACAGGATTCTGCACAAGGTCCTGGAACATTATTTGATAATAGGGTCTAGCTTGCTCTGAATTATGTCCTGCTAACTAATATTAGAGACCCTCTTGACACACAAAAAGGTATCAAGGAAAATTTATTAAAGTAGAGTTCAGAGGAATTGAACACTTTGGTCAAAGCTGACTCCACCTGTCTTGAGGAGGAGGGAGTGCCTTCTACGTTCATTCCCCTTGAATGAACGAGTAGCTTCCAAGTAAGGCTATAGGAAGACTATAATTTGTTCAGACCAACCCAAGCTGCTTTATACTGTTACGAATTTTGGACGCAACTTGGATCACTCAAAGCTGTGGAAACAGAACTGCTTCCTTGTTTCCCACAGTAATGAAAGAATTTCTCTTTTTTTCTTCCCCTCTTTTCTGCCTTTCTTTTCGTCACCTTATCCTCCATTTCCCCCCACTTGCCCCCATGCAGATCTGTATGTCTTGACTGTTTCAGTACCCTAAGACAGAGGTTCTCAACCATTTCTGTGTCTTAGACCTTTTGGCAGCCTGGTGAAGCCTATGAACCCCTTCCCAGAATAATGCATAAAATAAAATACTTAATATTACAAAGGAAACCAATTATATTGAAATGTAGTTATCAAAGTATTTTTTAAAAATCAAATTCATAGACCCCTCCAGATTAAGAACTCCTTTAGATGGTAAGCAGTTTGGGTTCAGTTAGATAGTTGCCCAACATAGAATACACATTCTGTTTTTATCACCGTCTTCAGCATCACCATTATAAAGACAGACTCTGAAATTCCTTCCAGCTCTGACATTCTTTGATAATGTGGCCCATCTACTGTCATACAAGTTAGTGATAAAACCTAGATGTAGCTCCCAACTGTCTCTGTGGCATTCCATGTACCATACAGCATAATCATAAATCTTAAATGTGAATGAATCTTGAGGTACACTCAGACACCTCAAATATTTTATAAAGATTTCTTCTAGGATTTGCAGAATTTTGGTTCGTATCACACCTAATGATCTCCTCTCCCTTTTAGGGGACACCACTTTGGGTGAGTAAATTTGCCTGACTGGGTTGTTAGAGGGAGTGGTTGACAGCATAAGAGAGGAGAGTCCCATTTTGCACCCGTTTTCATAGACACTGCATTAGCTGCCTGGCTGAGACTGATTTTTAAATTGTTCTCTGTGATTACACTGCATTATGCTTTGATTTGGCCCAGTGCCCTGCTATGAGCTTCTGGCTTTAAGCACCTCTGGGGCTTCTCTGGAATCTGCTGATGCTTCTCCTTGGGGTGGACCTGCGGCATCTGCAAGGGGTCCATAGGCTGTCACTGATATCCTTTCTGATGATTGCTGCAGAGCTTTTTAAAAGGGCCACGAAGCAAAGAATGCCTGCACTGACAACTCCATGGCCTGGCAATTCTGGATCAGTTTTGATCTTAGGGGAATTGATGGCAGAACTGTTGGAGCTGTGGAGCTTCCCTAAACAAGTTAACTCACTCAGACATAAAACTTGCTTAATAATAATCTGAGCTCGTGTCAGTAAGAAGAAAACAAAAAACTCTGGGATATAGAATTCAGGTCTGTCAGCTAAATCTTTCTTTGCTAAATTAGTATCTCATGAATAATGTTGGTGAGGGTTAATGAATATCATGATTATTAAGCACCAACAATTCCTTCCAGGGACATGCTCTGCTTGTCCTCCCACTACATTTTCTAAAATGCTGCAGATATCAGCTGCCCCTCCCAGCCCTGCAGCTTTCTTCTTTGCACCAAAACTCTCAGGGTTGTGCGTACAGCGGAACTAAAGCCCTGCAGAATTAAAGATTGCAGGCTGAGGGGGAAGGGCCTGTGGACAGTAACTGGTTTCCTGAAGCAGAGGCCTCTGGGTAGTAAAATGACCCAATGCATCCCTGAAAATTGAGAGATCCTGCAGAACAAAGGAGAGTGTGCTGAGTCATGTGAATTTAGCAGTGTAACAGGAAATGTGGGTGAGAGACAGACAGGGAGGGGTCAAGAGTGTACCTATGCCCCAAATTAGCACAGATTTCACCCAAGTGGCCCACAAAAGAAGAGGCTTCTCTTCCCTGGAGACCTGTTTCTTTTCCAGTTAGCCAAGAGGGTTGAGGGTCTTTTTAACAAATGTTGCTTACTGCCTCTAAATGTATATTATTATGAGTACTCTGTACTGTACTCTAAATATATGTTGTTGGTCTGTATTTGGGGGGTATTGGGAAAATTATAAGGGATGATAAACAAAATATTTGAGGTGTCTGAGCGTACCTCAAGATTCATTCACTGCCATAGATTTATGATTACGCTGTATGGTACGTAGAACGCTACAGAGACAGTTGGGAGCTACATCTGGGTTCTATCACTAACTTGTATGACATTAGATGGGCCACATTATCAAAGAATGTCAGAGCTGGAAGGAACCTCAGAGTCTGTCTAGTCCATATGATATGTAAATGAGGATCCCTTCTATAACAAGCCCAACAAGGGGTCATCCAGCTTTCTCTTGAAAACCAGCTCTCATGAGGCAGCCCATTCCACATCTGAATAGCTCCGTGAGAAAGCTACATAGGGAGGGTGCTGGGCCTGGAGTCAGTAAGACCCAAGTCTTATTCATACTGGTCTCAGATACTTATTAGCAAGATGACCCTGGGCAAGTCTCTTGACCTCTGTTTGCCTCAGTTTCCTCATTTGTAAAATGGGTAGCATCTACATCCCAGTGATGTGAGGATCAAATGAGATAATGATGGTAAAGAATTTGTTAGTGCCTGGCACATTGTAGGCACTATATAAAACTAGCCATTATTATTTCATCATGCCTAAATCTGTTTCATTGTAACTTCTGCATGTTAAAAATAAGGTAAGAAACAGGTTCTACCTTTGTCATCCTCAAAGGAGACAGAGTAATATGTTATCACACTAAATAACACTGTTAATGATCACTCTTCCCCACATTTCCAAAGTTGACTAATTATCTAGGTCTTTCCTGGCCTCAAACAGTACCCCCAGTTTATCCACAGCAAAGGAGAGCCACAGGACTGAGCCATATAGGAGTCAGTGGCCAATCAATAAGTATTTATTAAGTGAATATGATGTGCCAGGCATTATGCTAGGTACGGGGGAATTCAAATGCAATGCATGAAACAAAATGTATTTGAAAGCAGTTTAACAGGAGAGTGAATGAGGATATATACAGAGGGTACTAAAGGTCCTAGTACAATTTTGTAATTGAAGCTGAAAACTGTACTAAGACTTTTTGGACACCCTGTGTAAGTGTAGCCCAGGCCTAAGTGCTGAGCATAGAGAGATCAGGAAAGCCTTCTTGGTTTGTTACCTCTCTTCTAGCCCTGTTTTGTCCTTGTTTTTGGGACTCATTAAAATATATGATGCATTATGATATGAAACAATGTAACATAAGATATATGATAACATAATTACATAATGTAATAATATAACATACTATACTAAAACATAACATGACATAACATTATAATGACATACTACACTATAACAACAAAATATAATGTAACATAATATAATACAATATTATATAGTATGACACTGTAATAATATAACCTTCTACTTGACAGTAAATATTCTTTACTTGTTTTGGTTATAAAGCTTCAAATTAAGGTCTCTCTGCTTTTATTTCTCTTTCCTTCTCACATTGGACTAGATAAAGGTTGTTTGCCTGGGGAATGCCAACTGGTGGGAACTTCTCAGGGCCATACTTTCTGGGCAGCTGCTTCCTCTTTTTCCAACCTCCCCATGAGGTACTGAATGAGTCTGTAGCTTTTTTATTCCAGACTTGAGGATCTCTTTCCCCATTCTTTATTGTTCCTAAGAAACACCACAAACTCAGATTAGCTTGCTCAAATTTTCTTTTATCCAGCAATGGGCACATTCCATAGCAAAAAGGAAAGGCATATGTGTTTCTTGGGGTACAATCAGGGCTTTCCTTCGTGATCAGCACACAGGGAAGATGAAAGGCAGGAATTCTATAGTAGTGCTGGATTTAGAGTAGCTGCCTTCTCCTTGCTCAAAGGAATGGGAGGAGGAAATGGTCTTTATGGGGAGCAGGGGTGATCTGGTCCAACCTGGTATATATACTAAGCTTCCTTTCTCAATCTTTACTCATTCGAATACTGGGGAGATAAAGGGAAAATAGAAGAGCAAAGTTAGGATGTGTTTATACCCCTTGGGGAGAGAGTGAATTGGAACCTATTCTCTCCTTAATATATAGATTTATGGTTAAAGTGGAGGGAAAGCCACACCTGTTATCATCCCTCTCTCTCCAGAGCAAGGGTTCTTAATTTTTGTGTGTGTTGAACTCCTTTTGGTGAAGCCTCTGGACTCCATCTCGACTAATGATTTTAAATGCACAAAATGAAATACATGGGATCACAAAGGAAACCAAAACTTAGTAAAAGTAAACATGTAGGTTTTCTTTTCTTCTCATCCAAGTTCATGGACCCTAGGTTAAGAACTCCTACTCCAGGGGTCTCAGAATAATAATGCTATGGCTGGTTTACACCTAAGAGTAGTGTTACTTCTCTGCAGAGATTAAATAAAAATCAGATCAGAGTATAAAATAGAGCTGTCAGACTTGATGGTCTTGCCTTAGGGAAGTATAGAAACTCCAAGGAAAGGCTGAGGTCTTCTGGCTCTTACAACCTAAATACTCTCCAGTTACAAAACTCCTTATGTAATCCCACTCACCCTCACCCCGAGCAAGGCGGGCTTGAGGCTCAAGGGCAGCTCCTACCCTGACAGAGAGATTTCCTAAAATAGACATCATGTTCATTCTTTCTCTTTCTTTAGCTCCAATGGGTGGGGCATCTTCTAAGGTACTGGGAAAGATCTTCTCACTCTCTCCTTAAGAACTATGCATGAGACTTTTTTTTCCTCAGAGGAATCCATGCAATGAACTCCCCTAGCCCTAAGACCTTGAAGCTGCTTGGAGAGTCTGTTGAGTTGCTAGTTTCCAGCACTGTGAAGCCCTGTTACCTATGTTAGAAGATTTTAAGAGCTATCCACCCCTCTCAGGGGATTTACTGATCTAATAGATGCTTCTTTTCTGTTTTCTCTCAACCACTGTCCCCTACCCTCCAAATTTAGGATTTTTATGATTTGGGGACTCAGCTGTTGCTTTCCTTTTGCGTTTAAAAAGGGACCTAAGGAGGAGACCTTGGAACACTCTACTGGAAAGGGTATGTCAACCCATTTCCCTATAGCTCCACCCACCGCTTCTGAGACTTTTCTCAAAACAAAATAAATATCCCTCTGAGGTCACCATTCCCCTATATATGTGTTATCTCTCGCCCTTAGAATATAAGCTTCTTGAGGGCAGAGACTGCCTTGGGTTTTCTTTTTGTATCCCCAGCACTTTGCACAGTGCCTGGCACATACATAGTAAGCCCTGAAAAAATTCTAATGAATTAATGATGAAGTATATCCACCAGGGACTGTCCCTGAAGGGAATCAAGCCAAAAGTCCTAAAGCCTGAAGACTGCTGTGGTCATTTTTGCAGGTGTCAGCATGGGACATGTTCACAGCAAGTCACAGGAAACTAGATTTTCTGAAGCTTCTCTTTACTCAGAGATAAAACCTAGGCCTGTCTGGAAAGATAGACCCCTGCTCAGGGGTAGGTGACTCTTCTTCACTACTGTGGAAAGATTTGCTTCTGTGTCTCCATACTATTTCCCTCTTTCATGATGTGTTTTAATACAACCACACACAACCACAGTTCTGATCTTGTTGTTCTGCTGGTTTGGCTCAGGTTATTGGGGGATGAGTTGTTCTTACCCCCTCCCTTCCTTTAGGCTAAAGAGTTTTGGAACCAGACAGGTTTCATCTGACAAGAAGAATTTTTATTTTCAGTTGATGATTGGTGACAATTTTTTGTTTGTTTTCTTGTGTAGCCTTTTGGGATTCACCTGGATATCTCTGGTTCCACCCCATCCCCACCCTTGTGATCTGAGAGGTTCCAAAACGAGTAATGAGAAAGAAACTTCTTTCCTTCTTTCCTAGTCTCTTCCCTCCATGTGAGGATGTGTCAGAGGATGACACAGTAGGGAAAAGAGCAGATATTGTTCTGTTATCAAGGTCAGGTGTATACTATGTCCCTTTTAGGAGGGACAAGGGATGCAACTTAGTGTTTTGGATTTGGTAGATTTCTTCCTTTGGTCTGGGACAAAGAGTTTGATCACTCCATTGGCAGCTAGCAGAATAATTCATTCATTCAAAAATGATTTACAAAGTAGTCCCTGTGTGTTAGATGCTGAGAATATAAAGATGAAAACAAAACAATCCCCGCTCTCAAGGAATTTACATTCTATTGGGGAAAAATATGTGGTAGATAAGATAATACAAAGTAAAATTTTTTAAAAACACAAAGCAATTGAGGGGTATAGCACTAATATCCAGGGGGGATTCAGGAAAGGTTTTGTGTATGAAGATTGATTACATTTGTGATTAAAAAAGAAATTCTGCATTTAACAAACACTTCATCCCAAAAGAAAATTCTCACTTACCAAATAGAACAGATAAAGAAGATTGCATATGAAACCATGAATCTTATTATGTATATTTTTAAAAGCATATAATAAATTCAACATATTACTTTTAAAATTGTCCTGCTTGTTTGAGTTTCCTCTGAATTTCCTTGTTGTCTTTGTATTTTACTATAAATGAAGTTAGGAATTTTAAGAGGCAAGAGTGAGGAATGAATATGTTTCAGGAATGAGGGACAATCTGTGCAAAGACCCAGAGTGAAGGGAAGTATCACATACCTGTTATTCAGCAAGTAGGGGGAATATTGTGAAAGCAATCTAGAAAGATCAGTCAGAGCCAGACTATGAAGTACTTTAAATTCTAAACAGGAGTTCATGTTTTATCCTAGAGGTAATAGGGAGCCACTGAACCTTCTTGAGCAGGGTATTGGAATGCTCAGATCCATCCTTTAGGAGTATAATTGTGAGTTATGTGGAAGAGGGTTTGGAGAGGGGAGATCTTGGAGAGAAAAAGGGAGACCAGTTTGGAGACTATTGAAATAGTCCAGTCTAGACTTGACAAAAGCCTAAACTAAGTTGCTGGTCATATGAATGGAGAGAAGGGGGTTGAATTCAGAAACTTGTGATGGTAGACTCAGTAAGAGTTGGTACCAAATTGATTATGAGAGGGGGTAAGGTAGAATCGAGTCTAGGATAACATAAAGATTGTGAACCCAGGTGACTGGAAATGTTGAGATCAGGAAACCATCATGTTGAAGTTTGGGGTGCTTGGAACTCCAAAATATCAACACCTCAGGTCCTGCCTGAGTCAATTCAACTCAAGTCTTCTTTTAGCCAAAGAAAAACAAAGTCTATTTAAGATCTGCTATATTGGGTTGACTCTTAAGAAGCCTCACCATTTATAAAGCTTGTATTCACAAGTGCGTCAGATAGAATCTGAGCTAGATTGAATCCGAGCACCTGTAATGGCAATCAAAACAGGATCTTTTGCTGTTTTTGTTTTAGTATAATCAAGTGCCTCTGATTGAATCTTGCCTTTATCAATCAAGAATCTTTACAAGGAGTAAAGTACAGAAACAAGAGTTTCTTTAACTAGAAATAGAATATGTTTGTATTGTTTCACAATACAATATTGTTAAATATTGTATAGTATTTATATTGTTAATTATTTTAATGTGATTAAAAATCTTCCCCACTCATTAATGGGCTTGCCCATTAAGGGCGGTTTGATTAGGGAAGATTTGTGGGATGGACCAAACCTTTTGTTAATGAGGCACTGGTTCTCAAGGGTTGTGATCGTGCTTCTAATGGTCAGGCAGTTGGGGTCTAATTGTCTTGTTGAATTCAGGCAGAGGAAGTCATATTTGTTGATTTTTTGATTTCTCTGTATTTTCTTTGAAATTCAGGGTGCTGACTCAAACTAACTGAATGATATATGTACTTGGTTAAAGGAATGATACATGCACTTGATTAATGTGATTGTTAACCCCTTGAAAGTTGTTTTCCTTTTATGAATGCAGATCTAAGAACCTGTGATAGCAGCACCCCCTCCCCCCATCCCACTCGTGCATGTTGAGGTGCTTACTGATACAGCACCTTCATGGAGGCAAGAAGGATCTTATATACAGAAAGACTTGGGAGGGATCTGGGGGTAGTCTAGTAGTCTGGGGTGATGGGAAGAGGGGTTTAGGGAGGGTCTTGAGGAGGAGTCTAAGGATGATTTTAATGGGATGGGGCTGAGTAGAGGTCAGAACCACAGAGTTGGATTTTGATGTGATCAGGGGTGGGAAAGAGCTGGAGGCAATGGGGTGAAAGGCTAGGCTAGGTTAAGGGTAACAGATTTGGGCATGAAAAGCCAGATTAAATAGGAAGATCAGAAAGAAGTCCTTGGTGCCCTCAACAGAAATAGAGAAATTAGGCAGAAGGGTGGTTTGGAGAAAAGATACTGAGTTCTGTTTTGAACATGTTGAATTTGAGATGCCTATGGCAAACCCAGTTAATGAAGACATACAGAAGACATAGGTGATTTGGAACTAGGGATCAAGACAAGGATAGGGGCTGGATTTATAGACTGATGAGTCATTTATTTAGGGTTGCTAATTGAGCCTATGGGTGTTGATTAGTTCACCAAAATAAAGGGTATAGAAAGAGGAAAGAAAAGGGCTCACGACACCCACAGTTGGGGGTGAGATATTGATGACGAACCAACAGAGAAGACTGCAGAGAGGTAGCATGGCAGAATAATACAGGAAATTCTCTGGATCTGCAATCATAGAACCTTGGTTCAAATGCCAGCTCTGCTGTGTTTGTGTTACCTTAGGCAAGTCACAATCTAGCTGGGTTTTCATTTTTTCTTTGTTAATTGAAAGGGTTGGATTAGATGACTTCTAGAGTTCTTTACAGCTTTAAATCTAGACTCCTAGAAATAGAGTGACCATGCGTTTAGAAAAATAACCGAGAGAGTAATGTCCTGGAAATCCAAGAAGGGAAGCCTAAGTAGCACAGTTTGTCTATAGTGCCACCAAAATGCCCCAGAAGCTTAGGACAGATGGCATCAGGCTCCATTAGCCCTAAATCTTAGCTTAATTCACTACAATGTAGATGGTAGGACAATGTCTGAGGAATTGCAGTTTCCCACCAGGAAGCAGGTAGAATTTTATGGGAAGACATGCTAATCTTAGAACAAACCTCGAGATACCTTGGACTTGATTCGGTTTTGCCTAAACAGAAATCCAATAAGACTACTATGATGAGAGCTGTGTTTTCATGCTACGTTCCTGTTGCCCAGAATTTTCTCTCCGACAAAGAGCTTCACAAAGAATTTCCCTGCCCAACAGTGCTCCAGGCACTATTACTTTGGATATCAGTAGGTACATATTCAACTTGACAGGTTTGAGCCTGCTCTTATGACTCCATTGGACATCTGGCCACCCTGGCAGACAGCTGCAGTTGTCAGTCTGTAGGCAGTACTGCTTGGAGGTTGGTGATACCTATTACCAAAATCTAGTGTGGTAGTGCCTGCTTATTCACCCAACAACTGACACAGTAAAGACCTCCAGATGAGTCCCACCTATTGCTGGTGATCAGAGAGGATTCAATGTATTGATGCTGAGACTAGCCTAGGCTCGGCCTGCAATGATTGTGGCAGAGGCAAGAACTTGAAAGACACATGGCCCCTGTAGCCATGGGGACTTTTTCCCCATGTCTGTGTGTTTGTTATACCCTTTCCAGTGTCAAGGTCTTTTTGTCACTCTGTGCCTCAGGGTATTTGGGAGTGTGCTGGTAGAAGTTTAACTCTTAGCTGGGGCAGGGGAGGGGGAATGTGCCTTTCAAGTTTAATTTGCATATTTGACATTTTTCCCATCACTTTCTTAAGGCTGGACAATCAACAAAAACAATAGATTAATTCTGATTTGTAGCATTTGCTGATTTCTGAAGTGTAATGTTTGCACTGAAAATTTAAGGATCAGCGATTTGAGCTGGGTCCCAGATACCCTTGGCTGTATTTTTATGTCCTTAGACGGACAGACCCCTCAAAGAAAATTTAACTCTCTTCAACTCTTTTGCAGAGATATGTCTAGGGAGAGGTGTCAGTCCACAGGTGTGGAATATTACATATGTCGGAATTTTTCAATGTATTGATTGATCAGTTTGTTGAAATTTTTCTCATCTTTTTTAAAATAAATTATTTGTTATAAGATAAGGCTCTCTGGATAAGAGGTGGGTGAAGTAGGAGAGGTATAAGGGAAAATCTAGATTATGTAAAAAAGATAATAAAATATTAAAAATAAGAGTAATTATTATTAAAAACAAGTTTACATTAAAAAATTTAAATACAGGGCCCTTTGTAGGAGAACTTTTGGCCTATGTGTATTGTTAGATTGGGAATTTTATATTAGTGAAGCCTCTAGGAGTTAAGTAGTTAGTGGTGAGGCTTGGTTCACACTTTATCTGAGTTGAGCAGTCTAAGAATTCATTTAATTGAGAAGAGGTTGATTATAACTTGAGATCTAATTGAGTACGACATTGCCCTTATAGAATTGCATTTTCTTTTCAGCTAGAGAAGAGAAAATCCAGGCAGTTAGTAAATTAGCAGACACTCCAGGATTTAGAAATTCATCCACTTCACAGTATGGTTGGGCAGGCAGGAAAGAGACACACAGTCAAAGACAAAAATGATAGAATCCAAAGAGAGTTTTAGCTCTTGGCTTCATTCCTAAGAATGACAGTGGGAAATTACTCCAAGCAGAGCTATAATAAGGAATTGTTCCTAGGGCAAGGAGAAACAGGAGAAGGTGAGGGGGCGGGGGGCAGTCTGCTCTTGTGTGTTACAGGTGCCTCGTTTCACATGCTGAAGGAGAGATCTCCCTGGCTACCAGGGAGATTTGGGGGCAGGGTAAGTCAGAGGAGGGTGCAGTTAATGGGTGAAGGAAACAGGACTTAGGATAAGAGCAAGAAAGAGGAAACCATTGCCTGTCAAGGGTGGTGCTAGATCAGGAAGAGTTCCCCTTGAGTGTAGCAACTGAGGAATGAGTGGGAATCAGCCCAAAGCTGCATTATCAACACCCTCCACGTTTTGGTGTCTGAGACAAAACTCCAATCACCCAACCCCAGTTAGCTCTATCTCCAAGTCTCCACAGACCAGGAAGGTATTTCAAGTAGTACAATATGGTTCCAGAGTTTGTATCCTAGAACCACTGAAACACTATTTATTGAATGTCTACTCTGGGCAGGTCTATTCTAGGCATGGTGGGGCAAGGAGCAAGTGTACAAAGCATACAAAAAAAATAGCAGATATTCTTTGAAAAAACTGCAAATCTCTCTGGCAGGCAGAATATATACTCCCATGATAAGGATTTGGGAATAGGAACAAAGCATTTGATGAGATTTAGCTTGGGGGATATTTGATCAGGGTAATAACAATCTCTTCCCTAGTGCTATGCCGGGTCTTCACCATTCTTGGTCTGAAAAATCTTTATTTGCTCATTACTTTTCATTAAATTATTTATTCAGCAGCAACAAACATTTACTTAGCACCAGCTCTGTATAATATGCTTACTTACTAGGCCCTGTGGAGTGGGGGTGGGGGCATCTGTACAAAAATATTAAGACGTGATGCTTGCTTTTAAGAGACTTAGACGCTTTGCTGCCTACCTCCATCTCCACATCTCTCTGCCTCTCCCCAAGAACCCCCCCCAAAAACCCTAATCCAAAAACCTATGAGAATGGAAAAAGAGAAGCCAATGGTGACAATTATAAAAATAGTAATAAAAAAAATTGGTCCAACCAACGCAGCGACCCATTTGAAAACAAACGTGTGCTCAGGACATAATCTTTGTAAAGCTGCAGATTAAGTCCAAAGCAAAACATTTGCAATGAGCACTGTCAAGAGGAATGTGTAGGAAAGAGGAGCCATACTGTTTGCAGCCAGTTCAACTTGGAAAAACTAGAAAGAACTCCAAGAAATCATATATGGATTAAGAAATTATTTCAATGATGGCAAATTGAAAATAAGTCTCTTCAGTATAAAGATTATACTTCCTTTAGTATCTGATACTCATTACCATTAGTTATAACTATGGGCTTTGTGACTATGAAGAGGGTGGGGGAATTTTTGCAACCTAATAGTTTTGGCGGTGTGGTTTATTTGTTTTTGACATATGACTTATGTGAACTTTAGGGAAAAAAGGCACTTTATTTTCTTTTCTCTGAATTTTCTAACAGCAACTGGAATCCTTGTGCCATTTGTTAAATGAATTTTGGCCCCTATATTAGTTCCCATTGCTGGCCCTGAACAGCACTAAAATCCAAAAGTTCTCTAAATAAACTTTAAATATTAATATGAGTTCTTTAAAATTGCACATATTTGTATGCCATCACCCAAGTGTATCATCAAGGACCCTGGCATACACAGAAGGGCCTGCTATGACAGGTTCTTAGATCTTCATTTCTAAAAGGAAAGGCAGCTTGGCGGGGGTCAACAATCACTTTAATCGAGCATATGTATCATTGACTTAGTTCAGGGACAAAAGTCAGCACCCTGAACTTCAGAGAAAATACAGAGAAATCAAAATCAACAGACAGAACTTCCAGATGTCTGACAGTAAGCAATACATACATCACAAATCAATAGATAATTGTCTAACCATACATAATTACCAGAGAGAGAAGCACCAATGGCTGGGTTTTCAAAGCTGTGGGGGGAGCTGCTTGGCAGTTTCCTTGGCACACAAACTTTCTTCCAAAACTCAGCCCCAAAGTAAAACCCCACACCTCAGCGTATTTGTACATTTTTCAGAGCCAGAGGATATCACAACCCTTGAGAACCAGTTAGTCATTAACAAAAAGTGTGGGCCTTCCTACAAATCTTCCCAGACCCATTAATGGGTGGTGAAGATCTTTAATCACACTATTCAATCAGAGGTACTTGGTTATACTAAAACAAAAAATGCATTATCAATACACCAAGGTACACATAGGAAAATATTAAGATAACAAAAGACAACTGTAATAGGGATCAGTAAAATAAGCATTTATTAAATTTCTGCTACGCGCCTACTACATGCAAGGAATAATGTAAACTTAATGCTGAGTTTCAAAAAACCCACATATATTCTCTTAAATTCAGCAGATCAGGGTTCTATCAAGACAGATTAAAGAGGCAATTTCACACATTTAGGTTTTCTGTAATGATTTGTACTCTACTCTTGATTATCTCTACATGACAGAGATTATGGATCTGTGTAACTGTACTTTGAGAACCCATTGGCATTTTGAAATTTGTAGTCCAAAGGGATAAACATTCTCTTTTAGCCCTGAAAGTTCTTTGGGATTAGAGAGATCTCAGAGTTAGAAGGCAGAGTTGGTTGAGGGATGACCTGGAGTTCTTAGACACATATAGCCTTGAAGAGACAGACAGGGAGGCAGAAGGGCTAGAAGATATCAGAAGGGGTGACAACAATCAGAAGAAAGAAAAAGTAAGAGCCAAGTATTGGCAAAGAAGGAGAAATTGAGGCCATCATTCCTTAACAGACATTTCATGGCAGAAGACTCAGGCTGAAGCTATGGATTGTATTTACCCCTTCAAAGACTAAGGAGAAATTTATCCTTCTAGTGTCCATTAAGAGACATTGTCAACGTATTCTACTTTTTCCTTTACCCTAACATTTCTGATAGTCTGTATTTTTTTCTTCAACCATAAAGATAAGCTCAGAGATAAACATAAATTCAAATTAGGATGGTGAATCAAATCTCTGTACTAATGTTAGGAATTTGCTAACTGGGGGCTCTGAACTATTGTGATTGTACTTTTAACTTTTCTTTAAATTCAAAGTCCATAAAACAGCAAAGAAAATGGCGGTATTCTTTTGAGGAGTCATTATATTGCCCCTAGGTTAAAAAAATAGCTCAATGTTGTAATAGGGCACGGCTGATTAAATCCCCAGAGAAAAAGGGGGTAGGGAGGAAAGGGCAGTGATGAGTATTGCCCAGCCACTTATACTCTCTATAGTGACACCCACAACCATCAGTATTATTTGTTCAATGGAATAGATAGAGAATGTAAAATTGAAGTCCGCAATGTTTTTGAGCTACTACCTGGCTACTTGTTTCAACCTCTTTCCCACAATTCGTCTTATTTTGAAAGGACAGATTTGCATGATAAAAGGGATTAGGAGGGAAAATAGAGAGGGATAATCTACCAAATAGGGAACGTGTTTTATAATCTACCAAATAAAATAGGGAACAAGGTAGACTAATGTGAAGGTGTGGAGATTCAGCACACTCACAGTTAAGATACCTTATTTTCTGCAATAACCCCATTGCTTAATTCACTCATTTGTACTTCATCACTTGGTCTGGATTAATAGGAAAGGTGTGGCTTCAAAAGGAACCAGAATTAGAGGAGCAAATACGGATGCCTTGCATGCCAAATGAGGCACAGAGCAGGAATGGAGACTGCTAAATCATGCTGGAGGACCTTGTATAAAATGGATACTGCTTGGACTCATCACTGTGTACTTCTCTTTCCATCTTTAGAGAATGAATTGGGAACATGAGAAGAGCTTGAAACAGGACTGATTGTGTCAGAGCATGTGTTGTGGGAAATTGTTTTGGGAGTTGTTAAGTGGTAGTTTGCCAAGAAGCAGAGATCTTAGTGCTAGGGCTTGTCTTTATTATGCACAGGCAGCGCCTCTCACATAGGAGATAAATGAGAAATACTTTAAAATTGAATAGACATTTTTTCCTCACTAAATAAAAAACACTGATTGAAAGTAATCGAGATCTGGAAAGGGCAGGGCCTAGAGCTCAAAGCTAGGAGTCTATAGCTCCATGGTTTTATTCTGGAGCAGATCTCTGACTCATTGGGGAAATCAGCTGATCTCTGTACCTCAGTTTCTCCGATTCAACAAAAACAAGATGATGCTTGCCTATTGTGCTTTGCAGGGATGTGGGAAACTTAGATACTGCTTGATTCATTGTAATACAAGACCTTTTCCATGGAGTGAATTTAGGAAAGGTTAAGAATTCTTCCTGCAGTACCCCCTTTTTAAATATCTCCCCTCTTTCCTCTCTCTTTACTTCTCCTACATTTTATTTTGCTTCATCTCATTATAGAATATCAGACACTTCCCTCTAAGCAGATTTTCAAGACTAAATCATTTGCACTGGACATATCCCTTCATTGTTTCAGAAAACACATTTCTTGGGTGTATTGCTTTACAATTTGCATAGCGATTTACATGCATGATCCCGTTTGAGCCTCACAACCATTTTGTCAGGTAGTTTTATAGGTAATGTCATTCCCATTTTACAAATGATGAAATATATGTAGAAAGACAGTAGCATCCCAAGTAGAATGCTATTATATATAGGTCTTTCTGACTTCTTATCTACCACCTTTATCCACTAGCCACAATTTCCTGCTCAGGTCACTAGCATTTAGAAATAAGTAGTAACTGCTATCAGCTTTAAGTGTTTGATTAATTCAGGGTTATGTGTTTGCCTCAGGCACTAGCTGTGTGACTCTGGGCAAGTCACTTAACCTCTGTTTGCCTCATTTTCCTCAACTATAAAATAGGGACAATAATTGCACCTATCTCCCAGGGTTGTTGTCAGGATCAAATGAGATGTTATTTGTGAAATAGTACCTGGCACATAGTGGGTGCTTAATGAAATGCTTGCTTCCTTCTTCTCCAAAGTACCAATTTTGTTTCTCTAAGCATAATTTCTAGTGCTGAGGCAGTGATATTTGTGAAGGACCCTGTGAGTTAAGCCAACGTTCCTTCTGCTTCCATTCTCTACAATGGCAAACAGTTTATTCCAGAGCTGCCAACTTTGTCCTCATTTGTTTGTTTTATTGCAGGCATCCATACCATTTGAAAGCACTTCTTTGAATCTTTTGGGCAATGGGTGTGTTAGTTAATCAGTTGAAACATGTCTTAATTATGCACTGGAACTGGCTTTATGAGAGTTATTACCTCTTTAATGATGGTAGATTCCAAACAGTTTCCATGGTTTTAATTTACATCTGTGTGCTGGCATTCCCATTTAGCTACCAGTCTGATGCTTTGCCATTTAGAAATACAAAATACCTGACCCATACAAAATGCCCAGAAGGATGATTGTGTCCATGAATGTTAAATACTCTTTAAATATCACCCGTTAAGCAATCAGTATTGATTTTGGTAGCTATGTCTGACTATGAACCCATTGAAGGTCATTCCCTTAAATACTCCAGGAGTGGATGTCTATCTAAGTGATTTATTGCCAGAAACAAATCTTAGTGCTCTTTATCAGCCTACACAAATATATTTTTGTGTACAATACCCAGAATGCTCCTGAAATCTCTGTATTTCGCAATCACCATCAATACTAAGTATAGGAGAACTTCTTATCTCTTCATGCCACGTACAGTGTGCCTATTTCTATAGAATAGCTATCACCTTAATAGAGAAGGATCCATAATAAGACAAATTGTTAAGCTTTCTTTTTTCTTACATGCAGTAATATGTGAGGACCAAAACCCAGTTTTCCTGATACATAATGTCTCTTTATCAGGTAAAGAGGGGGTTTATTCTATATAAAGGAATTTTTTGTATTAGTTAAGCTTATCCCTTTAAGAAACAAACCTTTAAAACATTAATTTCTGGCAGACACCTTGCTAAAGACTTCTGACCAGTATGGCTGTCTGAATAGAGGCAGACTGCCCAGCTCCCATATACCTAATCCAGTAAAAATCTGAAATTGACATCAGACCAAACAATGATTGAGAAATGCAGTGAAAAGCTACAGTAAGTGACCTGTTCTAATTTAGAACTACACAAAAAGTCAATCAAATGCCATGGGCAATAGAAAAGGGGGCCACAAGGATATCTAAAACTAGCATAGGCAAAACTGGTTCCAATATGACCAGAGATGGTCCAGAGACACATATAGCCTGCAGAGCTCTGTGACTAAAGTGCAGAGGCTCCTTGAGAAAGCTCCAGAATGGTCAGAAATCCACAGCAGGGGACTTAAAATCACCAGGACTGTTTGTGATCAGTGGGCCAGCACTCAGACTGAGAAACCATAGGTGCCCAGGGGCTCTCAGGAGCATTCTTTCCTGAGATACCAGAGAGGACCATGAAGATCCAAGGCTCTCAATCTCAAAGACCCAGGTATGTGTAACCCCTAGAGGAGAGGTCAGTACAGGAAATCAGGTGAACAAGACCAAGCAGGGCTGATCATCCTACCCCAAAAGTGCAGAGACTGACCCTGGCACAAAACTAAAATGGAACAATGAGTAAACCAAAAAAGACACTGACCAGTATAAAAAAAAATGTCATAGATCTAGAGATGTCTAAAAAATAGAGCCTAGAAAGAGAAAGTCACTTTGTAACCACTACAAGTGGAAATTCAAAGGAAAAAATGGATTTTCTACAAGGACCACATGAATACCAAGATGAAATGAAGCAGGAGATTTAAAAATGAAATAAACATTCTGCAGGAAAGAATTAGAAGAAAATAAAAAGCTTAGAGGAGAAAGTGTTAAAATTTACCCAATGAACAGTCTCCCTGAAAACTAGGAAAGACCATACAGAAATCAGTGATTCTATGAGATTGTGGGAAGCATTAGTAAAGAAAGAAAAGACTGAAAAATGGAAGAAAATGTAAAATATAAATATGGGTGTACATATATGTATATAAGTAAGTTTATATATGTGTATATAACATTATTATATAAAAAAAAACTCACCTGGAAAACAGGTTGAAGAGAGATAATTTAAGAATGACTTAATTCTCTGAAAATCGTGATATTAATAAAAGCTTGGACATTCTATTTCAAGAAATCATAAATTAAACTCAAGATCTATTAGAGCTAGAAGGAAAAGTGAAGCTCTCCTGAAGTGATCATTCCCTGAAACAAACCCCAAAAAGAAAAATCCCAGTAATATCATAATCAAAATCTAGATTTTCCACATCAAGGAAAATAATACTGTAAGCATCCAGAAAGAAGGATGTCAAGTACTTAGGAACTAAGGCTAGAATCATATAAGGCCTGGAGGATCCCATTATAAACAGAAAAGATAATGGAATACAGTTTTCCAAAGGCAAAAGATATAGGCTTTCTATATCTAGAAAATATATAGGTAAGGATGGGGCCAACCTACCGCACAACCTTTTTGATGTAATAACTTAACTAGTTAAGAATACATCTCAACTCATCAATAAATCAAAGGGCCTTAATGCAAAAAAGATTTTTGAACTAGGATGACTAGAATGACATTGCACAAGAATTGCGTGTGGGTAGGTCAGAGAAACTTGACTGTATCCCAGAGCTTTTTCATAGGGAAAGATACCAGTAGAATTGAGGAAGGGAATTCCAGAAATTGGAGTGAGAGTATAGAACTCTAAACCTACAGGCATCAAACTACATCTTAAGGGCCAAATCAGGTCCACCACCATTTTTGTAGGATCATTGCAGCTGGTCTAAGAATGATTTTACACGTTTAAATACAATAAAGCTTTGTTTAAAAAATGTGAAAACTATTCTTAGCTCATGGGTTGTACAGAAATGAGCTGTGGGCTGGAGTTGGCCTGCAAGCTGTGGTTTGCCAATCCTAGTAGCTGAACTCTTTGGGAAGTGGGTAGGGACAGAGAGACCTCAGCTTTGGCTTCACCCAGCAGTCCTTCTCAGAGGATTCAGCTAGCTTTGTAATTACAATAAAAATGACTTGCTTTTGCCCTGAAAAGTTTCCTATAATCCTAAGGAAGGAAAAATAGACCTTTAATAGAATAAAGGACTTTCAAATATTTTTGATGAAAAGATTAAAGCTGAGAAGAAACTTTGAAATATAAATACAAAAGTTAAGAGAAACCTAGAAAGATAAATTTATGTGAGCAATTGGAAGAGTCCATATGATGATGCAGTGCTAACGTTTTAGAAGAGTGGAGAAGAAACAAGTGCCCCTTCAAAAATATCTTCAAAAGTTGCCCAGATGAATTAAAAAAATGGAAAAAAACCCAGCCCTAGAAGTGGATTGGTTATGTTCTGGGGGTTTTAAAAGGGAAAAGAGAAAGGAGGATAAAAGGAAGAATACACATTAGTGTAGAAAGGAGGAAGAAGGGGGTGGAACTTATTAGGTCTCATAACTGAGGTATCCTAAGAGTATACAAACATGGAAGAAGGGGTTGGGAGAGTGGTTAGCAGATGAATCTCACTCTTATCTGAAACAGACAAAGGAAGGTTGAATACATACATACTGTATACATATATACGTATATATGTGTGTGTGTCACACATACACACACAAATACACAAATAAGTTTGGTGTAGAAATTCATCAAACTGAACAATGAAACAAGTCAAGTATTAAGGTAGAGTGTTAAGAAGGAGGATGATACCTGAGAAGGAAAAGTCACAAGCAAAACAAAGTTCCTGATTCTGAAGGAGGGTTTAAATGGAAAAATAAATAAACAATTTTAAAGAGTTAGAATCTAAGGGGATGGCCATCCACTGGGGTATGGTTGAACAAATTATATATCAGTGTAATGGATTGTAAGAAAAGACAAGGGAGAACTTCTGAGAATCCTGGATAGTATGAACAGAAGTAAAATGAGGTGAGCAGAAACAGGAGATCAGTTTATACTAGGACAACAGCATTGTAAAGAAAAACAACCTAAAAAATTCTGATCAATAATGCAATGTTCAGTCATATCTCCAGAAGACCTCTGATTAAGCATGTAACCCAACACCTGGCCAGCGTGGTTATGGACTTACAGCACAGAAAGAAACATACATTTTTGGATATAGACATATTGTGGAATCATTTTGTTTGGCTAAGCACATTTATCACATTTCCCCCCCCCCCCTAGTCTTTTAATTGGGAAGAATAGGACAGATTAGCAACAGTGATGACAAAAAAAACAAAAACCCATTAAAAAAAATGCACAAAACAGAACAGAAGAAATTTCAGGGGGGAAGCACAAATAAGCAAGATAGTTTTAAAAAATAATGTGCGGAATCAATATATACCAAAAAGAAGCAAGTAGAATGAAATGGGATTTGTGGTTTCACATATAATCTTTTTATGTTCTGTTACAAATATGGAAATGATCTTTTTTTTTTAATGTTTAAATTCAGAATAAAAAATGAAAAAAAAATCCTTCTTAAACATCTGGCACAATTCCTCATTTCCTTAAAAATAACTTAGGGAAGAGGTCATCATTGTTGTTCAGTGTTTCAGTCATGTCAGACTCTTTGTGACCCCATATAGCACTCCAAGGCCTTTCTGTCCTCTACTACCTCCTGAAGTTTCAAGCTTACTGACCATGAGGTCTTCTTGGCAAAGAGACCAGAGTAGTTTTCCATTTCTTTCTCCAGTGGATCACCTTTTGTCAGTACTCTCCAAGGTGACCTGTCTGTCTTGGGTGGTGCTGCATGACATAAGTTTTATTTAGTTATGCAACCTCTCTGCCACAACAAACCAATAATCCAGGAGGAGAAGAAGTTGTAAAGGGTTGTTTTTTAGTTTAGGTCCAAACTTCTGATTTTATCCATGCAGTGGACTCCCAATATGGAAACTCATCTGTGACTTATAGTAAAGAGTTATCTGGAGGACCGAGAGGTTGCTATTTTCCCACATTTACATAGCTAGAATTTATCAGAGATGGGACTTGAACCCAGGCCTTATTAACTCCAAAGCTGCCTCCCTATTTACTACATAGAGTATATTGTCTGTTTTTAAAAAAAAATGAGTCAGGATCATCATTATCAATACTGATTCTTGTGTACCCTCAGGCCAATGGAGGTGTGTGTTTTTCCATTCTCTAAATGACATTTGCTAATAAGCATTCTATTTCATTCATTTTAGCAAACATTAAGTATTTACTATGGGCATGACCCTATACTAGGTGTTAGAGATATAAAAATGGAAAATTATATAGTCTCTGATCTTAAGGAACTTACAATTTAATAGGAGGATGACCTCTACACAAATAAATATGACAATAGGTAAAATGTGATGGAGGCAAAAGAAGGATCAGGTTAATATTCATTCATTTATTCATCCATCACTCCATTCCATTCATTAATTCAACAATGATGTGCTACATTTTGGGAGAAATGCTAAGAATATTAAGATAAATCCTTGTCTTAAAGAAACTTAATTTATTGGAGGAATTAAGAGAACAGAAATCGCTACAATACTGGTATTAGTAAGTGCACAAGAGAGCAGCTAAGTTTGTAACTGAGAATTTATTAGATTTCCTTGCCTGATGAAAATACATGTAGGTCTGTGCCTGGACCACTGCCAGTCATAGACCCATCAAATCAATGGAAGTCCAGTGGCAATTATTCTCATCTGTTTTTGGGTATAAATGGTTCCCATATTCATCTACATTTCTCAGAGTATCTCCCTAGGTGGATCCATGGAAACTGGTTCCATTTTGAATGGCTGTTGGTTGCTTAACAGATGGATCAAGAGCCATGTTCTGGTGACCAAACAAGTCCACCCAGTTCATTAAGGTTATTTGTCCCATTGGCTGCTTTCTCTGCTTCTCTTTTCCTCCTTGTGTTCTCTTATTTTTGGTCTGGAAAATGATCTAGCAATAGAGGGAGTACAGTGGCTTTGGTCATACTCTTAGAAACAGAGTCCCTTGTCAGTGAGGATCTAGGAAAGGAGCATGAAGATAAATCCGAGGTTATCTCTTTTGAAGATGAAGAAACAAGAAGTCCTTAGAATTTCCCATGGGAAGCACATCAAATGCTGCCAGGAATGCACCATATCATTCCTCCATCATCCCCATTGCTTTCTGGGATTGGGAGTGAGATTTCTATAATTTCTTTAGTGCCCCTAAGCGAGTGTATAGCTTTGTTATTTTTAATTTCTGTCTCACATTGAGTACTTTGAATTAGTTGATGTGCAGCTCTATTTATACCCCCAATAATACCCAGAAAATTAGAAACTCAAGAAGAGTGACTGGGTGGAAATTCGTTTACCATCAATGTAACTTATGGGGTCATTGTGTGCTTGTGAGATTCAGGAGAACCTAATACAATAGCCTGAATTTATAAGTATTTAATTTTCACAGGCCAAAAAGTATTTCCCAGTGCTTAATTATTAGGATGAGTTTCACATTCTGGGGATGCATTGAACTGAGGAACAGAGAGTGGCAGGAGGTAATTACTAGTGGATCCTGACATTTAAATATAGGTTGGAATTATAGTTCATTGCTGTCATCAGTGATGTTGAACTTTTATGTCCTGTTTTCCCATCCCATACATGACTGACTCATACCCTCTTCTACCACAATAGTTGTTGTTAGTATCTCTTAGAGGGGAAACTAAGTACAGGTATTGGAGACCTTATATGCTAGAGGGGATATCATCAAACAGTCAATGAAAGGAATTCTTCAGTTCTGTTGTGACTTACTAGGGTGGCTGGTGTGTTTGTAGGAAACCTGGAGATTCTCAGTCTTTATTCTTAAACCTGAGCAGATTCAAATTTAGAAATACTTAATGAAGCATTTGAATATTTTATATTATTTGAATAGAATATTTTATATTTTACAATAATATAAACTTTATTATATTATTTATATTATCACATTATTATATATATTAAATATAAACATATTCATAATAAATACAATATTTATATTTTATAAATGTGCTGCATAGTCTACTGAGATATTTATATATGCCTCATCTGGACCCACCTAGAGGTAGTCTACTGGATTTTATGTCTTGATCACATATTTTTTGGCACATACTCCAAGTGCAGGAATGCAAACTGCTTTACACAAAGATAATTCATGCATGTGTCTGTTTGAAGCTTAGATTGAAAGTATTTTCTCATGAAGTATATGTCAAAAGAATCAATAAAGAGTTGTTCCAAAGAAAATATTTGTCCAACTTTGGATTGCATGATATTTCTAAATCATAGGTCCGACTAGGACCTTCCTCTGCCCAAGATGCTTCAGTGGCTCCCAGGATAAAAATCTGATAAATCCTTCAGGTTGACATCTAGAACTCTGCACTATCTGGCCCTGCCCTCTTTCCAGCCTGATGTCACCCTACTTTCTTGTATGTGTACTACATTTGTATTAGTTTAGACTGAGTTCTGCTCTCTTTGGGATATTCCTTCTCCTGCCTCCATGTTGTTGTGCAGGCTGCCCACATGCCTGCAATACTTTCTTCATTTCCTCCTCTTGGAATGCATAGTTCCATTCAAGTCTCAGTTTCAGTGCCATTACCCACTTGAGACCTTTCCTGATTTTCCCAATTGTTAGCACACTCCTCTCCATGTCAAAGTTACATTAGAATCTATCTTGTATTGACTTCCCTTTGTCCTTGTTTCCTTCCAATAGAAGATAAGCTCCCTGAGGGCAGAGACTGCTTTGTATTTGTATCCTTTGCACCCAGAGCAGAGCCTGGTATATGGTAGGCCCTTGAATTATACTGAATCCAATCAAGCCTCAAACATTTACTAGCTGTGTGACCATGGGAAAATCACTTAACTTCTGTCTGTATCAGTTTCCTTAACGATAAAATGGGGATCACAATAGTATTTACCTCCCAGTGTTGTGAGGATCAAAATGAAATAATATTTGTAAAGCTTTTAGCACAGTGCCTTGCACATAGTAGACAATAAGGGCTTGCTTATTTATTTATTTCCTTCCTTCCTTCAATCCTTTCTTTTTCCCCTCCTTCCTTCCTTTCTCCCCTCTTTCCTCCCCTCCTTCCTTCCTTCCTTCCTTTCTTTCTTCTTCCTTCCTTCCTTCCTTCCTTCCTTCCTTCCTTCCTTCCTTCCTTCCTTCCTTCCTTCCTTCCTTCCTTCCTTCTCTCCTTCTTTGTTTTCTTGTATCCAGCCTAGGCCTCACATCCATCACCTAGGGAAGATATAACTTAGTGACTGGCTCTACAGGTGGTGCAACCTTCACTTCCTCAGCAGCTTACTGAGGACCCAAAGAAGAAAATTCATGATCTCAAAGTCCTTGTCACTGTCAAATGGATCAATAGATAGTTTTTTCCAATGTAAATGACACTAGAGAAGTTCCATCACCATCGGCTTTGTAACTGTACCCTAAGAACCACAGAACCTTTTCATCTAACCTGTTGCAGCTGAAATCTCCATTACCTTCAGGTAAGCCTATGCACTCCTTTACACTTAGAACAGTCATGTTTTTCTGTTTGTATCCCCAGAGTTTACCATAGTGCTTTGCAATAAATAAATATTTTTCACTCATTTATTCATTCATTTAAATAATAATATTCTCCCTGTTACTTCTGAGAAGTATACCATGGGGAAGAATGTGGTCTTCTGAGGTGCTAGCCTTCTGAGTTTCTTACCCCTCCAGCTCAGTCAAACTGAAAAAAACAACAACAAACCTGTCATATTGATCTAGTGATCAAGGCATTAGGAACTGTGAGGCTGCTTTCTAATTTTCTGTTTGTAGCCCCTAAGATAGGCTAAACAGCAGGAATTTAATCCTTTTGCATCCACTTTCCAAAAAGTATACCTCTCCTGTCTTGGTGGTAGCCTTGAGACTTCACAGACCTGGCCTAAAATAAAGATTCCAGTGGTTCCAATTTGCTGCTGCAAATGTATATAGGTTCAGGGTGCCAGACAACCTACTTTACTTGTCATTGGGAATTCTGCAAATCAGAACCATTGTCATTTGGTCAAACTGGTCGTGCCTTTGTGTGTGTGAACTTGGCTTTATTGTCAGTTGATTATTTTCTTTCTTGAAGAAAATATGCTTGTGACTCGTGTTTGCCCAGGCCATTTAAATCATTATCTCTCTGGTCTTTATGTAATATGAAAGCTCATCCCCATCAATTCATTCCAAGCTTTTTCAGAGCTCATCTGAGTACCTCCTACCATACTGTGGGAAAAAAAAATTGGCTTGCAACTCGCTAATGAATTCCAGACACAACCCTCATTTGAAGACATGTAAGAACCCTTACAAGAGGTTGGGGAAGTGGATAGTGATTGGGGAAGAGGACACAAGTACAAGCTTTGGCTTGATTAACTACTTGGCATTTTTTTCAGGCTCTTTCTAGGTAAGGAACACTGACATACCTGCTTTAATTATGTATCCAAGAGAGGGAAGTAGAAGCTAGTAACTCAAGGAACATTTCCTTAGAAACCTGGGAAACAGATAAGGACTATGCTACTTACTTTCTGCCATCCTGGTAAAGAAGAGATTTGTGGTTCTGTATTTGGTTCTGTTTTATTTTTCTTCTGTAGTATAAATACACATTTGGAAACTTGCTTAGTATGAGGGTGCATGTTTTCCCGTGTGTGTGTATAAAATTTTATTTTTTTCTACATGCATAAAATTTTATTTTATTTCTTCTTTTTTAACCTCAATGGCAGCAGAAATCAATTATGTTCCTTAAACCTGAATGAGCCTACCAGCTAGGAAAATATAGGTCAATGACAACACATGTTAGTACCTACTAAGTACAGAGCCTTGTGCTAGGTGCTTGGTGGTGCAAAGATGAAGTAGGAATCAGTGCCTACCCTGCAGGAGCTCACAGTCTCCTAGAGGGAGACAATGCAGATGCAAATAAGTATAATTCAGGGTTGAGTGTGATTATGATGAAGGAGAAATCAAGACTCTAAGAGCATTTGAGGAGAGTATACTTTGATCTGGGGTATCAGAGAAGGCTTCTCTGAGGAGACTGCATCTAAACTGAGCATTGAAAAAAAAGAAGAAATTTGACAAGAAGTAGCCCATGCCATCCTGCTCTAGGGCATAGATGTGGAAGATGGCAGGTCAAATTTGGAATAGTTAGGAGTTCATTTGTCTGGAATGCAAAGTATGTGAAGGGAGGCTGCAGTTAAACAACCAGTAAACATAGTGAACTCAGGACCTTGTGGTGCAGAGGGTAGACCTGGGTTGAAGTCCTACATATGGATTATTATCCTGGGTAAGTTACTTAACCTCTCAGTGTATCAGAAAACTTAAAAAAAAAGTTTAAAAAGTTTCTGTTTGTTCTCTGTTTCTTATGTCATTGAAGTTGTCCCCAGTATCCTTCCCACTTCTTCCTAAGGGCCATCTCATATAATAGATTGTAATTTTTTAAAGACAAAAAAAGGAAGAGGAAAAAATATCAGCACAACTGATCAATACATTGCAAAAATCCAAAAACACGTGCAATGCATGTCTGTGGACATCCCACCTCCATGAAGGAGTGGGGGCAGGGGAGTATCTTTTCATTTGAGTCATGCTTGATCTTTATAATTTTGTTACACTCACTTCGGATTTTTTAGCATGTGGTTGTTCCTTCCATTTAAAATGTCATAGTAGTCATTGTGTATATTTTTTTCTTGGTCTGCTTATTTCATTCTGCATCAGTTCGAACAGATCTTTCTTTGTATTCATCACATACATAATTCATTACAGCACAATAATATTCCATTACATTTAGTTACCACAATTTGTTTAGCCATTCCTCAATAGTTGGGCATCTACTTTGTTTACAATTCTTTGCTATCACAAAAAGTGCTGGTATAAATATTTTGCTTTATAGGAATTTTCTTCTTTTCAATGGTTTCCTTGGCATATAAGCCCAGTAATCAAGTCTAGGTCAAAGAATATGGGCATCTTAGTCACCTTATTTGCATAATTCTAAATTGCTTTCCAAAATATCATTGCCATTTTTTTTTGTTTCCTTTGTTGCTTTTCAGGGGTTAAGGTTAAACTTCAGGGCTGTTTTGATTTACATTTCTCTTGTTATTAGCGATTTGGAGCATTTTTTGTTTTTTTAATTTAATTATTTTATCTTTTTTCAATGTTCTACAATCACTTTCCATATATCTTAGATTTTTTTCCTCTCCTTCCCCCTCTTTCCCTCCTCCCTCCCTGCTCCTTCCCTGAGACGACATACAATTTTATATAGGTTCTACACGTACATTCCTATTAAATACATTTTTACCTTAGTTATGTTGCATAGAAGAATAAAAATGAAGGGAGAAATCACAAAACAAAACAAAACATAATACAAGAGAAAACGATCTGCTTCATTTTGTGATCAAATTCCATAGTTCTTTTTCTGGATGTGGAAGGCATTTTGCCTCAAGAGTCTATTGGGAATTTTTTAAGTCCTTGCATTGCAATGAAGTACTAAGTCTACTAGAAGAATTCCTTGCACACTGTGGTTGTTGCTGTGTACAAAGTTCTCCTGGTTCTGCTCCTTTCACTCAGCATCAGTTCATATAAGTCTTTCCAGACTCTCTGAAGTCTTCCTGTTCATCATTTCTTATAGTGCAATAGTATTCCATTACATTCTGCATACCACAATTTACTCAGTCATTCCCCAGCTGATGGGCATTCCCTTGATTTCCAGTTTTTGGCCACCACGAAGAGAGCTGCTATAAATATTTTTGTACATGTGGGACTGGAGCATTTTTTCAAGTAATTGTGAATACTTTGCAGTTCTTTTGAGGACTGTTTGTTGATATTATTTGGCTACTTATTTTTCAGAGAATGTCTGTTAGTCTTATATATATTTGGTCATTGCTTCTAAGTATTGGATACTAAGCCCTTATCAGAGAAACTTGGTACAAGGATTTTTTCCCTTCATTCTACCAATTCCCTTCTTTTCTGAAGTCCATTAATTTTGTCCTTGTAAAAGCTTTTTCAATTTCATGTTATCAAATTTATTTTATCTTTTGTAGTTATTTTTCTCTGATTAAGAATACATCTCCTACTCATAGCTCTGAGTGATATGGTCTGCTTTTCTTCTAATTCATTTTATAGTATGATCTTTAATATTAAGGCCATATATTCATTTAGAATGTATTATGAAATGGTGTAAGGTCTTGGTCTAAGCTTAATTTCTGCCAGACTGCTTTCTAGTTTTCCCATTTTTTTTCATGAAATAAGGAGGTTTTTTTTTTACTAGGTAATTTATGTTTTCTACTTTATCAAATACTGGGTTATTGAGTTTCCTTGTTTCTGGTACTCCCTGATCTAATCCATTCCACTGATATATTTTTGCTCTCTTTTTAACCAATACCATATAGTTTTGATAATTGCTGCTTTGTAATATAGTCTCAGATCTGGAAATGCTATTCTCCTTTTATCTCTACTTTTTTTCATAACATTCCTTGATATTTGAGATATTTTGTTTTTCCAAATGAATTTTGTAATTATTCTATCAAGTTCTATGAAGTATCCCCTTGGTAATTAGATTGGCATAGCATTAAAAGTGTAAATTACTTTTGGGGGGTATTGTCATTTTATTATATAGGCATGGCTTAATTATAGGCACTGAATAATCCTCCTGCTATTAAAGTTTTCCCTTATTTCTTAAAAAAATCCCTGGAAGGTGTGAGATCACAGTGGGGCTCCCTTAATCCTCACTTTTCCCTTCTAGTGAAAGAATAGATTTTTTGCAACTTGAACAAACTAATTCCAGGCCATTATCCTTTTGTACAGTTTAAGCAAGGCTATCAACGAAGGATAGAGTACAGTAAGTGTTAGGGGGAGAAACGGTCAGTGCTGGGTCAGGTACTGTTATCGCCACTTCTGGTAGACTCCCCTCCCAACAAAAATTGGGCTGTCCAAGACAGATACAACTTTATCAGCTAGGACGATATGAAACTAACAGTACAGCTTACTGAGCAACAGAACAGAGTGGGGAGGGAGTGGATAGAGTCCGCTCATGAGACAATACATCCCTTCTCCTCCCCACTCTTAGCTGATCTGATCACATGAGCAGGGCAAAAATGCCACTGTTCAAAACAGCAACCAGAAAGATTGCAATTATAATAGCAAAGAGAATAGATTCATCCCTAGTGTTCAATTAAAAATGACACTTGAAACTAATGGACAAAGCATGAGATTTGGAGTTGGAGGACCTGAGATGGTATCCTGAGTCTGGTACTCACTTCTTCTGCTGAAAAAATTAGAACTGAGAAAAAACTGGATGAGAAAAGACTGGGGGGTGGGAATAGGGGAAACTGATAGTTTAAGTATTTGAAGGTCTATGATATGAAGAAGGATTAGATTTGCTCTGTTTAGCTTCTAGGGGGAAGAGCAATGGGTAGAAGCTCCAAAGAAATAACTTTAAGGTTCATATCAGCAGCAACTTCCCCATAATTAGAGCTGTCCATAACTGAAATGGAGTGCCATTGAGGTAGAGGATTCCCCCTCACTGGAGGTCTTTAAGCAAAGGCCAGATGACCACCTATTTGATATGTTCTTAGTGGAGACTCTTTTAGGGGCTATGAGTTGAACCAGATGGCTTCTGAGGACTCTTCTGAAGACTAAAATTCTTGGATTTTGTGGGGAAATCACTCCCCCTTTCTTAGCCTCAGTGTCCTTACCTGTGAAATGAAAAGGCTGGATTAGGTCTTGAATATCCTTTCCAGCTTGAAACTCTCCATTCCAACCAATGAATGAAAAATATACATTAAAAATACACATCTATATATCTATATCTTTATCTATATCTATATACATATACATTCACTGACTAGAACTTTCTGTTTCCTAGTTCCATTGTCATATGAGGATCCCACTAAGCAAGCTTCAGATCCATCCAAGGTTATCTAAGGATTGAAAGCCTGTGTTGGAGAAATGTAGCAGTAAGAACAGTGCTTCCTGGCAGAGTTTATTGAAATGTTTCTTGAACAACAACTATTATTTTATTTCTTACTCATCTTATTATCACCTGCTTATCTCTCTTCTCAAGTATGCCTGTTTTCCTTTTCCCCGTCTCTCCACAGAAGACTTTGACTCCAACTTTAAGTAAGAATATTGAAACTCTTCACCAGCAAACCTGTAAATGGACATTCTGCACTTGGGCCAAGCTCACTTAAAAGCTAGGAGACAGACACAAAGTCTAGGATACCTAAAGTCTGAACCCAGAATTGATCCTGGGTCCTGGCTGCCCAGGATCTCTACATGAGACAGTGTCAGTCAGTCAGTCAACAAGTGTTAATTGTTTGTTGTGTGCCAGGAACTGTGCTAAGTTCTGGGGGCTCAGCAAAAAAGCAAAAACATTTCCTATGCTTAAAGAGTCCACATTCTAATAAAGGAGACAACTTGTAAATAATTAGGCATATACAAGATATTTATTGAGTAGAGGGAAATAAGATCATAAAGGAATGCAATATTAGCCAAACTCTTAGAAAAAAAGCCATCTACACTTGTTTCTATTATTCTTTTCACTTTGCCTTCCACCTCTACCACTATACTGAAATTGTTCTCTCTAAGGTTACCAAGGATCTCTCAACTAATAAATTCAATGGCCTTTTTTCAATGCTCTTCCTGCTGAATATCTCTGCCACTTTTGATGCTATTAATTATCTCCTAAACGTGGATATTGTCTTCTGTGACGGTGCTCTCTCCTAGTTCTCCTATCTGATGGCTCCTCCTTCATCTCTTTTGGTAGATTATGAAAAGCCTCTTACCCTTAAGTATAAATGGCCCCCAAGATCCTGCTCTTGTCCTGCTCTTTTATTTCTTTATTTTTCAATGATCAGTTCTATGCAGATGACTTTTTAAAAATCTATATATCTAGCCCTAATATCACTCCTAAACTCCAATCTGACATTGCCAACTGCCTTTAGGATATTTATTCCTAGTTATTCTAATGGCTTTCCAAAGCAGAGCTCATTGTTTTCCCTTCTAAACTTACCCCTCCTTTGAACTTGCCTATTTTTGTGGAGGTCACTGGTATCCTTCTAGTCACTCAGGTTTTCAACCTCAGAACCATCATTTAAAAAAATTTTTTTTTGGTATTTATTTAGTATTTTATTTTCCCCTAGTTACATGTAAAAACAATTTTTAATATTTGTTTTTAAAACTTTGGATTCCAAATTCTTTCCCTTCCTCCCTCCTCACCCCACCATTGAGAAGGCAAGCAATTTGATATAGATTATACATGTGTAGTTGTTGGGATTGGAAGCTCAATTCCGTGTGGACGGTCTCGGGCGGGTAAAAGTGGGACTTCTAAATCTTAGAGTCTTACGAGGCCCTCCAAGAACAGCGGGGATTCGAGAAGGTCAGACTGAGCTAGCTCGGCTAGCTCGGGTATTTCCGCCTCTCCCCGGGAGATACGTGATGGGTGGAGTCTCCCTGCCCTCGAGGTCGTCCCGGATCTGGGCACACTATTGTTATCTAACAGCATGGTATTCAGATGCAAACTGTGTGGCTGAAGGTTAAGTAGGATTGAGGAAGCCTGAAAGCTCTCTTAGCACGTGAGGAGCCAAGAGGACAGTAGGCTCCGCTTTCTTCTTTCCTCTCTCCCCTCCTCCTCTCTCCTCGCTTGTACTTCTACTTCCAATCCCTTAAGATCTTAGCCTCCTTAGGAAATCTCCCCCTCTTCCTCCTAAGGAAGACCCCCTGCACTTGTAACCTAGACCCTGAAATAAAGCTCAACCCTTGTTCGACTCTGGAACGTCCTTTCTCTCATATGAGCATCCGGTTTTGGCCAACCGAAGACCTCGGAGGTGAGGTAAGAAGACTCGGGTAGCCCACACAGGCCTCTAGGCCTGGCATGTAGTCATGCAAAACACATCTATAGTACTTATGTTGTAAAACATAGACAAAACAACTCAAGAAAAATAAAAAAATTTTTTAAAAGGTACACTTCAATCTGTATTCAGACACTATCAGTTCTTTGTCTGGAGATGGATAGCATTTTTGCATCATAATTCCTTCAGAGTTGCCTTGATCATTGTATCACTGAGAATAGCTAAGTTATTCACAGCTGATTATCTTACAATATTGCTGTTAATCTGTACATATTACATTTTACTTTGTATCAGTCCATGCAAGTCTTTTCATTTTTTTCTGAGAGCATCCTGCTCATCATTTCTTACAGTGCAATAGTATTCCATCATAATTGCATGCCATAACTTCTTTGGCCACTGCCCAATTAATGAGCTTCCTTTCAACCTCTAACTTTTTGCTCCCAGAAAAGAGCTGCTATAAATATTTTTGTACACATAGGTATTTTGTTTTTTACCTCTTTTGGGATACAGACCTAGTAGTGGTCTTGCTAAGTCAAAAGAAAAGCATGATTTTATAGCCCTTTGGGCATAGTTCCAAACTGCTGTACAGAATGGTTGAATCAAGTCACAACTCCACCAACAATACATTAATGTCTCATTTTTCCCAATCTCCTCTAACATTCATCATTTACATTTTCTGTCCTATTAGACAATCTAATAGGTATGAAGTAATAGCTCAGAATTGTTTTAATTTGCAATTCTCCAGTCAATAGTGAATTAGAATATTTTTTTATATGGCTATAGATAGCTTTGATTACTTCATCTGACAACTGTTCATATCTTTTGATCATTTATCAGCTGAGGAATGGTTCTTATTTTTATAAATTTGACTCAGTTCTCTATATGTTTGAGAAATTAGGCCCTTATCAGAGAAACTTGCTTTAAAATCTCAGAACCATCCTTGACTCTTTTCTCTATCCCTCATCCTTCATATCCAATCAGCTGCCAAACCATGATGAGTCTATTTCTCCAACATCTTTCAGATGGACCTTTTGTTTTCTTCCCATAAACACTTGTATCAAACCCTTATCATTGCTTATAGGGACCATTGGAACAGCCTACTAATGATTATGCTGCTTCCAGTCTCTTCCTGTCTCTAATTTGTCCTTCATACAACTTCCAGAATAACTTTGCTAAAACAAAGGTTTGATCACTTCATTCCTTGGCTCAGAAGTCATTGATGGCTCTCTTTTGTCTCTAGGATAAAGATTCTTAACTTTTGTTATATCTCAATATAACAGAATATTTTTAAATTTTTGAAGTAACTGCTACATTTCAGTTAGGGGTTTTTCAAAGTGGAGTTGTGATTTTATTTTGAGTCTTAAATGTTTTTATACATTAAAACAAAAAGGTATGACATATCAGGATACCAGGAGGGAGGAATGCCCATACTTCTCATCATTCCTCCTCCCAAAGGAAGAAGGGTCATCTTTAAGAAAAATCTATTTCCTAGCACTCCCACACGCCCCTCCAGTTGGAGGGGGAAAAGAGGTAAAATACTTGTAGACAATCAAAACAAATTCTTGCATTGACCACATCCAAAATATTATGAAAGCTGAGTACCATAGAATAGATGCTTTTGAATTGTGGTGCTGGAGAATACTTTTGAGAGTCCTTTGGAAAGCAAAGGGGTCAAATCTGTCAATTAAAATTAAATTAAAACAATTAAAGAAAATGATTCAGATTATTCACTGGAATGTCAAGTATAAAATTAAGTCACATAAATATCAGAAGTTGGGTAGAATATTTCATCATGAGTTCTCTTGAAAAAAATGGTTGGTCACTATGCTGATCTGAGTTTTTAATTCTTTCAGAGTTGTTTGTCTTTACAATATTGTCATTGGATAAATTTTTCTCCTGCTTTGCTTTCTTAATTCTGCAACGATTCATGTAAATCTTCCTCGGGTTCGATGAAAAAGATCCTTGCATGATTTCTTATATTACAATATTTTTCTATCACCTTTGTATACAATAACATGTTCAGCCATTCCACAAATGATGGGAATCTCCTCAGTTTCTAAGTCTTTGCCACCAGAAAAAGAGCTGCTATCAATGCTTCTGTACATATGGGTCATTTCCTCTTTTTTTGATCTCTTTGCACCTAGTAGTAGTATTGCTGGGCCAAAGGGTATGTGCACAGTTTAGTAATTTTCTCGGCATTATTCCAAATTTCTTTCAGGAAGGGCTGGTCCAAGTTGTAGCTCCATCAACAGCAGGGGCCATCTCCAGTCTTCCTAATCTCTATCTTGCCAGTGGACTCAAATGGCTTCTTTCTGGGCCTGGCTGTCGGCACAGGGGCCATTCTCTTTTCCTCAAGGCTCCCACCAACTGGGGCAGGGCAGAGGCCACAGAAGACAGAACCTGCCACCCTTGAGCTCAGGACCATGGAGGGGAAGCTTCCACCAGCAAACCTGAAGCTGTAGTTTTGTTCCCATCTAAGTTCACAGACCCTCTGAAATCTATCTATGGATCCCAGGTTAAGAAAGGATAAGATAAATGTCATTATTAACTAGGTATGGCTTGACAAAGGTCAGAATACAGTGAGATTGTCACATATTTGAGTAGTAAGAGTTGTAGAAGACTTGGAGTGCTCATCAAATAGGATTTATTTTGTCATTAGACAGTGGAATTTGTCAGTAGCGCTACCTAATTGGAACATGAAATCTCACTGAAGTAGGAAAGTTCCCTCTAGTTCTAGATGAATACAATTGAATTCTTTATTAGGAAAATTAAAGCATCTTTTACATAATTGAAATAGCATTGTTGAGAGCAATTAGTGTCTTCATTATTTTAGGCCACTTATTGAATGAATTAAGCATGGATAAAGAGACATATTTGAGGGATGGCCTCATCAGACCCGTTTGTAATTGACCTAAGAAATAATAGGTTTATTTTGGTAAATATTCCCATCGGATTGTTTTCTAGATGGCGATGAATTTCTCCCCCCCCCCCCCCCCCCAATCTGACCAGTGGCGTTAGCCTAGATCCCACAGGAAGAAGGTCATCCTTGAACTGGGTTTTCTGACATGCTTCATTTGCTGTTTCATTTGCACATAAAACAAATATCCCCAATACCCTCCTTCTCTAGCCTCCTCAATTAGTATCCCCTTTGTCTTTTGCATCCCTTTGTTGACCAGTTTGGAAAATAGAAGGGGAGAAAAAGGAAGTTGTCTTTGTGGGTAATGGCACCCAGAGAGCTGGCTGCTAATGAAGGAGCCATGAATGGTCCAATTGTGTGGCTGTTTATATAGTTTTAACTTTAATTTGCATCCGTACCAGGCTCCAATCCCAAGATTCATTCTGCAGTGTTTGGTGCTTTTATCTTCTTCTGTGGACCCTAACCTGCCAGCTTATCGTTTGTCTAGAGGAAATGGAAATTTTCTTCCTCCCTGCTTTTATCTTTGTTGCTGAATTGTTTGCACATACGTGGGGAGAAAATAGACTCCACAGGGCAGGGTTCTGGGGCAGCCTTCTTTCCTTACATTACTGTTCCCTTTGGGACTTGGCCCTCTCATTAAAGGCCTTTTAGATTGTAAAGTCCCAGAGGGAAAGAACCCGAAACGGGGGTGGGGAAGGCTCTGTGCCATGCCTGCTAGAGGAGAAAATAGGATGCATCTCTCTCTGCCCTTTTACTTAGATAGATGGCCATTCTTGTCCTTCTTGATCTATACCCACTGAGCGTTTATGTGAAATTCAGGCCAAGAACCTACAATAGCTGTTGAATCAAGCCTGAATTCCCCAACCTGTTATTCAAAAGCCTTCTCAATCCAAACCTACCTTGCTTATCTAATTTTATTTTCCACAGTTCTCCAGCATGAACCCTGTGTTCTAGGCAGCTCAGTGTTTATCCTATTTGCTCCTTTTCCTCTACCAATACATTTCATACTCATTACTGCCTCTACTCATCATTCCTCACACTGTTTTTCCCTGCCTGAAAAAGCCTTCTTTCCCTTCTCTCTGGCAATCCCATCCCCCCTTTGCTTCATGTCTCAGTTCAGGTTAGATTTCCATTCACTTAATACTCTAGTGTCCAACATGTTCAAGACACGGTGTACTGGGCACTGTAAGGATACAAAGAAAAATGACATTTCCCCAACTTAGGAGCTAACAGTTTCTTAGAAGTACAGCTTGTGAAAAGATAAATAAAAATACCAGTACATCAATGATGAAGGCTAAAGGAAGAATCTGATCAAATGCTTTAGCAAAATTTGAAAGAGGAAAGAAAACTTTCAGTTTAGGAGGAGGGACCAGGGAAGGTTTCTTGGAGTAAGTGGCAAGATAAGATAAAAACTCCTTAGCCTGGCATTCAAAGCCTTCTACAATCTGGCCTCCAGCCTTGCTTTATATTAATTTCTCTCATGTCCTCCATGTTCTAGCCAAACTTACTTACTTATCCTGAGGTCAAAGTAAAATCAAAGATGATTCTGGATTAGAGGGGAAATGTGATCAAACCTCTGCCTTGCAAAGACATAAGAGTGGGGAGTGGGCAGTAACATGATCTTTCATCTACCTTCAAAGACATTTGTAGGAAGCCAAAGGGGCATCCAAGCTTTACTGCTCACCAAGGTTTGCTTTTTTCATATTCTTCAAGTAGGGCATTTTTTATTTTGGGGTTATATATGTGCAATTATGTAAAACATTTTAATATGTCATTTTGTACAAGGAGACTCAAACAAAAGAAAAAATGAAAGAAAATGAAAAATAGCCTGCTTCAGTCTGTATTCAATCAGTACCAGTTCTTTCTTTGTAAGCAGATAGTATGCTTCATCACTCGTCCTTTGGGATTGTCTTGGATCATTGTAGATGAGAATAGCTAAGTCATTCACAGTTTTTCATCAAACAATATTGCTGTTATTATGTACAATGTTCTGGTTCTATTCACTTCACTATGCATTAGTTCATATAAGTCTTTCCAGGTTTTTCTGAAATCATTCTGCTTGTTACTTCTTACAGCACAATAATATTCCATTATAATCATGTATGACAGCTTGTTTAGCCATTCCCCAAATGATGGGCATTCTTTTGATTTTCAATTCTTAGCCACCACAGAAAGCTCAAGCAGGACCTTTTAGAGATGGACCAAGGGAGTAGCAGTTGTTGGGTGTCCAGCCTAGAGGCCGATGGGCAACCCGAGTCTTACCTTTCTTGGTCTTCGGCGGCCAAACCAGATAAACGTATGAGAGAAGAGACTTTCCAGAGTCGAACAAGGGTTAGGCTTTATTCAGGGTCTTGGTTACATGTGCAGGGTGAATTCTTCCTTAGGAGAGAGGAATCCTCCTCCTCCCAAGGAGGCAAGGATCGTACAGCAAGAGAATGGGAGTGGGAGAGGGGAGGGACCTTCCGCCCTCTAAGGGCCCCTCAGCACGAAGAGTGCCTTCAGGCTTTCCTGACCCTACTTAAGCTCTCCCGCCACATAGTTTGCACCTGAATACCGTGCCTGCTCTCAGCCCTTAGCTAGACAACAACAGGTGTGCTCAGACCATGGATTAATCTCAAGGGTGGGATGCTCTCCCCAGCAAGTTTCCCACGGGGAAGAGGCGGAAATGCACGAGATAGCCCGGGTCTCACTCCTCAATTCCCAGCTGTTCCCTGGGGGGCCTCATGAGAACTCTGAGGTTTAGAAGTCCTCACTTTTACCTGCCCGAGACTGTCCACATGAAACTGAGCTTACACCCCCAACAGTTGGGCACTCCTACAAGTCCAACTGCTGGGCCTGGCATTCTGGAGTTTAGCCTGAGATACGTGATGAAAATCATCGTATCAAAAGCTCACATTTATATTCCTACTTTCCTTAAAAATTAGAATTGGTTAAGTAGAAGCTAATGACTCCATGAAACATCAAGAAACCATAAAACAAAGTCAAGCATGAAAAAAATAGAAGAAAATATGAAATATCTCATTAGGAAACCAATCGACCTGGAAATGGATTGAGGAGAGATAATCTAAGAATTATTGGACTGCCTGAAAGCCATTATCAAAGCTGCTCTGGTATCCTGGAAATAGAGGGTAAAATAGAAAAAAAAAAAGAATCCACTGATCATTACCTAAAGGAGATGCCAAAATGAAAATTCCCAGAAATATTTATAGCCAAATCTCAGAGCTCCCAGGTAAAAAACAAAATACTTCAAGAAGGCAGAAAGAAACCATTCAAATATTGTGTAGTCACAATCAGGATCACATAAGATTTACCAGGTACTACCTTAAAGGAGTAGAAAGTTTGGAATGTGATATTCCAGAAAGCAAAAGAGTTGGAATTACAACCAAAAATAACCTACCCAGTAAAACTTCAATACTTCAAGGAAAAAATGGATATTTAATGAAATAGAGGACTTTCAAGCATTCCTGCTGAAAAGACCAGAGCTGAATAGAAAATTTGACTTTCAAATACAAGTCTTAAGAGAAGCATAAAAATATAAACATGAAAGAGAAATCATAATTAAACTGTTTACATTTCTACATGAGAAGATGATACATGTAACTTCTAAGAACTTTACCATTATTAGGGTAGTTAGGAGGATTCTACATAGAAAGAGGGCACAGGAGTAAGTATCTTATGTTAGGATGTTGCAAAAAAAATAGGTGAAAAAGAAAGATGCCCTGGTGTGAGGGCAAGCAAAGTAGTATCTTTAGTTGTTTTTGTTTTAGACAATCAAGTGCCTCTGATTGATTTATCAACCCTTTATCGACCAAGAATCTTTACTAGGAGTACAGAAACAAGAGTTTCTTTAACTAGAAACAGTATTTGCATTTGTATTGTTAATGTGATTAAAGATCTTCCCCACCCATTAATGGGCCTGCCCATTAAGGGGAGTTTGAATAGGGAAGATTTGTAGGAAAGCCCACACCTTTTGTTAATGAGTCACTGGTTCTCAAGGGTTGGCATGTCCTCTGGCTCTAAAAAAGGTATAAATACTCTGAGATTTTGCTTTGGGGCTTAGTTTTTGAAAGAAGCTTTGTGTGCCAGACTCTGGGAAGACACTAAGGAGCCTTGCCCCTCCCCCACCTTGAAAACCCAAATGTTGGTGCTTCCCACTCTGGCAACTATTTGGTCAGACAGTTGGACCTGTCTGTTGATTTGTGATATTTGTATTGCTTATGTCAGACAGTTTGGAAGCACTATCTGTTGATTTCCTGAATTAAGTGAATGATATATATGCTTGATTAAAGGAGATTGTTAAACCCTCAAAAGTTGCCTTTCTTTTTAGAAAAGCAGATCAAAGAACCTATTATAGCAGTTCCCATTGTTTATGTCAGGGTGCTTACTATTACTCTTGGGAGAAGGGGGAAGGGAGAGGAAAAATAGAAATTATCTCATAAAAGAGGCATGGAAGAAAGCTTTTTTACAGTGGTGGTGGAGAAATGGTGGAGTGGGAGGCAAAACTTGAACTTCACTCACATCTAAATTGATTCAAAGAGGGAACGATATATTTGCATGCTTAATTGGTAATAGAAATCTATTTTACCCAACGGGAAAGTAGGAAGGAAAGGGAATAAGAGAAAGGGGGTGTGTGATAAAAGGAAGGACAGATAAAAGAAGGCAGTGGTCAGAAGCAAAACAGTCTTTAGAGGAGGGACAGGAGGGAGAGAGAAAGTGAGAGAAAGGAAGAGAGAGAAAGAGAGACAGAAGAAGAATGTAGGATGAATCGAATAAATTAGGATGGAGGGAAATGCACAGTTATTAATCATTACTGTGGTTGTGAATGGAATGAACTCAACCATAAAACAGAAGTGGGTAGAAGAATGGATTAGAAACCACAACCCAACAGCACGTTGTTTACAAGAAATAGACTTGAAACAGAGAGACACAGAGATTAAAGGAGGGAATGGAGAAGACTCTATTATGCTTCAGCTAAAGTAAAAAGAGCAGGGGTAGCAATCGTGATCTCAGACAAAGCAAAAACAGACCTAATTAGAAGGGATAAGCAGGGAAACTACATCTTGGAAAAAGGAACCATAGATAATGAGTAATGTCAATAGTAAAATAGGCACCAAATGGCATAGCATCTAAACTCTTTTTTAAAAAAAATTTTATTTTCGGTTCCAAATTATCTCCCTCTTTCCAGTTTCTCCTTGATCCATTACATGTGAAAGCCATTATACATATGAAGTCATGCAAATATATTTCTACATTAGCCATATTGAGAAAGAAAAAAGAAAGCAATAAAAATGAAGTGGAAAAAAATGATTCACTCCAGTCAGTGTTCAACAGTTCTCTCTCTGGAGGGGGATAGTATTTTTATCATGACTCATTTAAAATTGTCATGGATCATTGTGTTGATCAAAGTAGATACATCTTTCACAGCTGATTAACATTACAGTATTGCTATTACTACATTCTCCTAATTCTGATTACTCCACTTGGTATCGTATTAGTTCATCTAAGTCTTCATAGGTTTTTCTGAAACCATGCTTTTCTTAATTTTTTATAGCACAATGGTATTCCATCATAATCATATACCACAACCTGTTCCACTATTCCTCAACTGATGGGCATCTCTCAGGTTCTAATTTTTTGCCACAGCAGAAAGAGCTGCTATAAATATCTTTGTACATGTGTATAAATGTATAATTCCCCCCCCCCCCCCCTTCTCTTTTGTCTCTTTGGGGTACAGACCTAATAGCAGTATTGATGGGTCAAAAATTAAGTAGTTTTTTAACCCTTTGGATGTAGTTCCAAATTGTTCTCCAGAATGATTGGACCAGTTCACAATTCCAACAATGCATTGCTATAGTTTTTTCCAGCTCCTTTCCAGCATTTGTCATTTCCCTTTTCTGTCATGTTAGGCAATCTAATGAGTATGAGGTGGTACCTCAAAATTGTTTCAATTTTCATTTTTATAATCAGCTTCTAAATTCTTTTTTTATTATTTTATTTTATTTTTTAATTTTTTTATGTTCTACAATCACTACCATAAAACTTAGATTTTTTTTCCCCTGTACCAACCCCCACCACCACCCCTCTCCCTCCCCAAGATGGCATACAATTCTATATAGGATCTACACATACATTCCTATTGAATACATTTTCACTATAGTCATGCTGTATAGACAAACTAAAATAAATGGAAGAAATCATATAACAAACCAAAACATAATACACACACACACACACACACACACACACACACACACACACACACACAAATGATCTGCTACATTCTGCAATTAAATTCCATAGTTCTTTCTCTGAATGCGGAAGGCATTTTGCCTTAGAAGACAATTGGAAATTTTTTTTTTTTTATGTCTTTGCATTGCTATGAAGATCCAAGTCTACCAGAAAAAACTCTCGCACACTGTGGTCATTGCTGTGCACAAAGTTCTCCTGCTTCTGCTCCTTTCGCTCATCATCAGATCATATAAGTCCTTCCAGGCCTCCCTGAAGTCTTCTTGATCATCATTTCTAATGGCGCAATAGTACTCCATTACATTCATATGCCATAATTTATTTAGCCATTCCCCATTTGATGGGCATCCCCTTGATTTCCAGTTTTTGGCAACTACAAAGAGTGCTGCTATAAATATTTTTGTACATGTGGGCAGCATCTAAATTCTTAAAGGGAAAGTTAAATGAGTTATAGGAGGAAATAGACAGTAAAACTATAGTAATGGGAGACTTCAACTTTCCCCTCTCAGAGCTAGATAATTCTAACCACAAAATGAATAAGAAATAAGAAGATGAACAGAATCTTTGAAATGTTATATAATAGACCTCTGAAGAAAACTAAATGAGAATAGAAAGGCAAATGCCATTTTCTCAGCTGTACATGGCACCTCCATTAAAATGCTCATGTATTGGGGCATGAAAACCTCACAACCAAATGCAGGAAAACAGAAATATTAAATGCATCCTTTTGAGATCATAATGTAGCAAAATTACATTCAATAAAGGGTCATGCAAGCACAGATTAAAAATTAATTGGAAACTAATCTCATCCTAAAGAATGAATGGGTCAAAGAACACATCATAGAAACAATCAATAATTTCATTAAAGAGAATAACAATGAGACAACATTCTAAAATTTATGGGATACAGTCAAAGCTGTACTTAGGGGAAAATTTATATCTTCAAAAGTGTATATCAATAAAAGAGAGAAAGAGCAGATCATTGAATTGGGCATGTAACAAAAAAAACTAGGAAAAGAGCAAATTAAAAATCCTCAATTAACTACTAAAATGGGAACCCTGAAAATCAAGGGAAAGATTAAATTCAAACTAAAAAAACCCATTGAACTAATAAATAAAACTAGGGAACTGATTTTATGAAAACAAAAACAAAACCCCAGATAAACCATTTGTTAGTTTGATTAAAGAGTAGAAAGAAGAAAACCAATTAAATCAATTATTAAGAGTTATTTTGCCTCCTAAAAAAAAAGACTAGTTGAAACAATTAACAACTTTAGCAAAGTTACAGGATATAAAATAAACTCCCGTAAATCCTTTGCATTTCTATATGCTACCAACAAAAACTAGCAGGAAGAGAAAGAGAAATTCCATTTAAAATAACCGCAGGCAAAACAAAGTACTTGAGTTTCTGTCTGCCAAGATAAATCCAGGGACTATATAAACACAATTACAAAGCATTTTTTAAAACAAATGAAGAGAGATCTAAACAATTGGAGAAATAGTAATCGTTTGTGGGCAGTCAGAGCCAATGTAATTAAAATGACAATTCTACCTAAGTTAATCCACTTATTAGTGCCATACCAATTAAACTACCAAAGAATTATTTTCTAGAGCTAGAAAAACATTAACAAAATTCATTGGAAAGAGCAAAAGGTCAAGAATATCAAGGGAATCAATGAAAAATAATGTGAAGGAAGGCAGCCTAGCAGTATCAGATGTCAAACTATATTATGAAGCAGTAATCATCAAACTAGTCTGGAACTAAGACATGAAGGGTGGGTCAGTGGAATAGAGTAGGTACACAATGACCATGGCAGTTCAGTGTTTGATAAACCCAAAGACCGAAACTTTTGTCATTGTTTAACAAAATTGTTAGGAAAATTGGAAAGCAGTTTGGGAAAAAGTAGGCATAGGCCAACATTTCACCCTGTATATCAAGATAAGGTCAAAATGGATAAATGATTTGGATATAAAGGGTGACATCATAAGTGAGTTAGGGGAGCATGGAAAAATGTACTTGTGAGATCAACGGAAAGGAAGAGTTTATGGCCAAACAAGAGACAGAGAGGATTACAGGAAGTAAAATGAGTAATTCTGATTACATTAAATTAAAAAGTTGGTACATAAACAAAACTAGTTTTGTCAAGATTAGAAGGAAAACAGAAAATTTGGGGAAAAATTTTTATAGAATGTTTTATTGATAAAGGTTTCATCTCTCAAATATAAAGGGAACTAAGCCAAATTTATAAAAGTAAAATATTCCCCATCTGATAAATGATCAAAGGATATGAACAGACAATTTTCAGAAGAAGAAATCAAAGCTATCAATAGTCACATGAAAAAATGCTCTAAATCATTAGTAATTAGAGAAATGCAAATTAAAACAGCTCTGAGGTACCATGTCACACCTATCAGATTGGCAAATATAACAGAAAAAGAAAATAATAAACATTGGAGGGGAGTCCAACAGCTCTAAAACTAGGTCTGTATCCCAAAGAGATCAAAGCAAAGAGGAAAGGACCTATTTGTACAAAATATTTATAGCAATTCTTTTTGTGGTAGCAAAAAACTTGAAATTAAGAGGATGCCCATCAATTGGGGGATGGCTGAACAAGTTGTGGTAAGTGATTGTGATAGAATACTTTTTACTATAAGAAATGGTGAGCAGGTTGTTTTCAAAAAACCTTGGGAAGACTTATATGAACTTATGCAAAGTGAAGTGAGCAGAACCAGGAGAACATTGTTCACAGCAACATTCTAAAGATCATCAACCGTGAAAGACTTAGATACCTTGATCAAAACAATGATCCAAGAAAAATTCTTAAAACAACAACCTAGGATGAAAAGTGCTTTCTACTTTCAGAGAGAGAACTGATGAACTCTGAATGCAGATCAAAGCATACTTTTTTTAACTTTCTTTTTCTTTTACAACATAGCTAATATGGAAATGTTTTGCATGACTTCACATGAATGATCACTATCAAATTCCTTGCCTTCTCAAGGTGAGGAGAAGGATGAAAGGGAGAAAATTTGTGAAACTCAGAGTTTTAAAAAGTGAAAGTTAAAATATTTTTACATGTAATTGGGAAATATTTAATGAAATAAAAATATATTTTAAGAAGTAATTCATATATGAGTATACTTTTTATATGTCATTTTATTTATTGTATATGCTGTGTGTGTGTGTATGTGTGCCTATGTGTTTGTCCATCTCCAAAGTCCGTTTCTTGTTGTCCTATAATCTATGAAAAGTTGAAAGACTCTTGTGGATAGTACAGTGCCTGGCACATAAAATGCTTACTGAATGACTAGAATTTGCCGAGACCATGGGGCAACAGCAAGAAACTCTAAATCCACGCACCTCTGATCCTTTGTGTGACTGGACGAAAAGTTTTGCTGATCATATACTAAAAGTAAAAGATGATAGATGGACAACTCAAGGGTTGCACTGGTGTCCATGAAAGTTAACAAGAACAACAGGAAGGTTTCTAGTACCTGGGATAGATGCTCTATGGATGGTTAATGGAAGGAAATGGACAAGAATGGATAAGAAAGCAGAGATGGATAAGAGGATCCACTCATAGAACTCTCAGGACTAAATAGGCAGACCTAATGATGCCTGAGGGAATCTGAGGGCAGGCTTTGAGAGGGTCAGAATTTTGGGGCACAAGTATGGGAATAGCAATATCTATACCTATATGAATATGAACAATACCCACTTTGCCTGGGGAAAACAAAGGAAAAAATATCATTTTAGTCTCCTTATAATAGTTCTTAACCAGGGTCCATGAATTTTTTTTTTAATGTTGATAACTTTGTATTTCAATATAATTGGTTTCCTTTGCAATCCTATGTATTTTGTTTTGTACGTTTATAAGCATGATTCTGAGAACTGATCCAAAGGCTTTGCCAGACTGTCCAAAGGGCTATGACCCAAAAGAGGTTAAGAAATGTTGCCTGCACTTGAGCCTATGTGTCCTGCAATGCTCTACAACCAGCAGTTGAATATTATATTACCTGTGACTAGCTCAGGTGGGTCTAGTTCAGGGGTCCTGCCTGTAAGACTGACTGTCTTCCTGCTCTGATCAGGCAGGCCTCATGCAGCCTGGTAGGTCTGTCTCACCAAACTTTATTTTTACTGCTCTGACTGGAATAGTCTTAGTGACTCTGCAAAAACTGCAGAGTAACATTGATTTCATGGTCCCAGGGAAAGGGAAAGATACACTGGCTACATCTGAAAGTCAGGAACAGGCTGCTGAGTCATAGGCAGAAACTCAATCTTACTTTACTCTCTATACAAAAATAAACGTATGGTCAATGTACAGTAATCAATAAATAGCCATCTGCCTATTCACTATGCCCGGGAAGGGGATGAGATCACAGACAGAAGAGGAAAGAAATGAGTGCTGATGTTTCAGCCCTGACCTTTGGCAAAACATGTCTGTTCAAATCTAGCCCCAAGGAGGTACTCTTGTGTAAGAAGCCTGTCATCGACAGATCATCAAGTTATGGTTATTTGGACTTGTTAATTCATTTGGTTAGAGTGTGGTTATAGGTTCAATCCCTAAATGAACCAGTCAACTTCCTGCAGGGAGAAATATGTGTGCGTGTGTGTGTGTGTGTGTGTGTGTGTGTGTGTGTGTGTGCGTGCATACTGCATGCATGCTTGTGTGTATACATATACATATATGCACACAAGCACATATAGTCATGTGCATATATATGCATGTCTACATGTGTTATATATGTAGTACAATGAATAGAATGCTGGACCTGGACTGGGGAAGATCTGAGGCCAAATGTGGCTTCTGACACTAGTTATGCAAGACTGGGCAAGTTATTTAACCTCTGTCAGTCTCAAGTTCCTCATCCGCAAAATGGAGATAACACTAACACCTATCCCAAGATTTGCTGTGAAAATAAAATGAGATAGTATTTGTAAGGCACTTTATAAATCTGAAAGAACCATAAAAATTCTAGCTATACATAAATTTTTTCTCCCCTGGTGACAGAATCATAGGGTTGGAAGAAACCTTGGTAAGAATCTAGCCTAATCAACACCTGAACAAGCATCCTCTCCACAATGTAATAATAGTGACCATTTACATAATGCCTTCATATTTGCTAAGGCTTTACACGTATTATCTCATTTTATTGTCAACATTACTCTGGAAGGTAGGGGCTAATATTATCCTCATTAATAGATGAGAAAATTAAAGCCATGAGAGATAAAGTGATTTGGCCAGGTTCACACAAATCACAAATGTCTGAGGTAGGATTTAAACCCAGCACAGAATCTAAGTTCGACACTCTGTCCACTGTGCTAACTAACCGGCTCCCATGACTTAATAAATAGCAGGGCTGAATTTGTTATCTGAAAGTCGAAGCAGCTAGAGTCTGCAACAAAATGGAAAAATAGACATCCTTTCACTCTCTAAGGTGATATGTAACTTTTGACCACTGGCCCAGTGCTTGGTTCAAGGCTCTGGTCAGGATTTCTGTGCTGTTCAGCACATGAAGTGATGCTCAGTGAGCATCAGACTCAGGTTCTTTGGAATGTGTGCCCATGGAGGACTGATGCACCCCTTCGGTGCTCAGTCCATAAGAAACACTAAAAAGAGGGCAGGCCTAGTAGGCAGCTAGCTGCTAGAAGATAGATTATGATGCTCTCCTGAAGAATATGGCCATAAGAAACATGCTTTACCTCAGAACTTTTTGAAGTATAGAGCAACAAATGTAGGTTATTTATGTTTCCTTTTCTGTCCTTACTACCCTGGCAGTTGAGAGACTTGGCAGGAGGATTAGGAGTCTGCTCACCCAGAGCCATTTCTTAGCCCTGCCCTGATCTTGGCATCTTACTTGGTGAATAGACTAAGGGAAACTCCCTGGCTCTCAGCTTCCTTTCCTAAAAATGGGAGATAATTATACCTACCTTCTCAGCCAGGATGTTGTGAGATTGCATTATATAATATATACCTTTTAAGTGCTAGGAGAGCCTTAAGAGGAGGATACTGATAACTACTGTTGTTGTTGTAAGAAGGGTAATAATAATAGTAGAATAATAGATGATGATGATGGTGATGATGGTGATGATGAAGATGACTTTTGATGGCTGCTTTATAATGGAATTCTACATCGTTTCAAGAAAATCATCAAAAATTTAAGACGTTTCATGATTATTCTTACTCAAAGCTTTGTGCTTGGGAGGTTGAGAATGCAGAACTAGATAGTGGCTCAGGGGATAACTGTGGGGAGGAGAGAAGGCAACGATGCTATAAACTCATTGCTTCTGAAAGACTCCAACTGGTTGCTTGATCTATGAGGTATTTGTGTTGGGACTATTAACAGATTTTAATCCCTGGGGTGGTCCTTGTGCCCTTTTATAAGGTAGCATTGTGGCTGCATCCAGGGCTTTCTTATGGGTTGAGCCATCCTTGAGTAAAGATTTTAGTTGTATTGGGAAAAGATGAGGACCAAAGATGGGATATGATCTTTGTTAGGGGTAAATAGCATGATGATATCCCAAAATGGAGAGAATACAGATCTGTTCAACCCTTATTTTGTTTCTGTTTTCTCTGCCAAAGAGAATGATCTTTGGATGGGAAAGGACAGAGCAAAAACGTCTAACAGGGAGGTGGCAGCCAAGATAAGTAAAGAGATAAGTAAATATCTAACCACCCTTGATGATTTCAACTCACCCAGCCCAGATATATTACATTTTGAGTGTTTAAAAAACTGGCAGACTGCCAAGCCACTCTCAGTGATTACTAAGAAAGCATAAAAAAGAGAAGAATTTTTATGGATTAGAGAAGGGCAAATGTCCTAAATTTCAAAAAATGAAGAGAATGGACCCTACAAACTGTGGGCCAGTAGGGTTGACTTTGCTAGCAAAAGTTTAGAATAGATTATTAAAGGGATGGTTAATGAATGTCTAGGAAAGGAAGGGATGGTCACCATGAACCAGAGCTTCATCAGGAACAGTCACTCTCCAGCCTTACTGGGGTAGGGCTGCTGCTGAGCGGTTCCTATGAGAAAAGGGCCTTGTGAGGTGGGTGCCTCAAATCCTCTAACACCAAGTAAGACTGGCAACAATACCTTCAGAAATGGCAACACCAAGAGGCTTAGTCAAAAACTATACCAATTTCCCCCTTTCCCACCTCCTCTGCCATACTCAATTTTCATTTTGTCCTCTTGCATCTTTCTCAGAATTTGAAAGGAAATAGATCAAGGGTATGATCTAAATATATATATATATATGTATGTATTCTTAAATAACTCGGTCACCCCCTTACTTCAGTTTTTACTGAGGAAAATTCTCCTCTCCTCTGTTGGATTTGACTTCCTTTCCTCCCTCCTGCTCTATAAGTGTAATGTTAATGAGATTTATGTAATAATGGGAATTGAAGATCTTCCCCACCCATTAATAGGCCTCAGATGGAGTCTATTAAGAGAAGCATGATTAGGGGAGGCTTGTTTTGTAGGAAGGCCCACCCCACATCTTTTGTTAATTGTTAAGGATCATGAGGATCATGCATGTACATACTCTGAGGTGAGGTTTTGCTTTAGAGGCTCATTCTTTGGAAGAAGGTTCATACGACAGATGAGACTCTGGGTAGCCATTAAGGAGTTCCCCTCCCTCACCCTGGCTTTGAAAATCCAGATGTTGGAGCTTCTCTCTGGTAACTATATATGTATGTAATGGTCAGACAGTTGGATCTGTCTTTTGATCTGTGATGTACGTACTGCTTATGGTCAGATAGAAGCCCTGTCCATTGGTCTTTATTTCTCTGCTTGTATTTTCTCTGTTAGTAAATTAAAGTAGATTGCTGACCCCTCAAAAGTTGCTTTCCTTTTAGAAAAGTAGATCTAAGAACCTGTGTCAGCAGGTAATCCTGGATGTGTCAGGGTGCTTACTGCTACAATATGTGAATAATCAGACAAATTCATGGTTTGTCCCATATTCCCTTCAGAGTTTAATAGCAGCTTCAAGTCACATAAAAATATGAATAAGCAATTAAAGGAATAAAGCTTCTAAATGCCAGTTGCCATTACTGCAGTTGAGAGTGAACAAATGTCTTTCCTTATCTTCTTTTCCTTCCTGGTTAGAGGAGAAACAGGGATTATATTGGACAGGCAAATAGAGAACAGCTTCTCTATTCTAGAGATGGAGAGAGAAGAAAAGTGCTGTGGACTGGATTTGGCCATCTCACCAACCATACATCTGCTCTTTCGGTCCAACTTGCTCTCGAGCTCTTGGCTGCAGTCTGTCTGCCTGTGCTTCACTCATGCCTTATCCCTTCCTCTGTTCCAGTCTGTCTTGATCTTAGCCTCACCTGTCCTCTGTTTGTACGAATTATGGCTGCTGGCAATAACTTTAATATCTGCTTAGTCAGCCCAAAGCCAGAATGCTGGATGTAGGAGTGTAACTTCACAACTGGTTCTTCAGAGGGGAAACATGTATGTACAACACACGTTAGTAATATTTTCTCCATGAGTTTCTTAAGTCTAGACCATCAACAAAATACTAAATCAAACTCTGATTTATAGTATTTGCTGATTTCTGAGGTATAAATAGTCACATTGAAAATTTGACAGCTAACTTTTGGGAGCCAGTATGAGCTGGCATCAGCATGCCCCTAGCTACATGGAACTCATTTCTGTCCCACATCTCCCCTGCACTTCTGCTTCTCTTTAGAAAACTCTTCTCTCTCAGTTCTTCTCCCAAGCCTAGTGCCAGGATATGTTGGTGCAGATGCATCTCTGAGGCAAGACTGTGAAATAGAGTCAATGGATTGGGCAATATTGGGTACCTAGAGACCAGGACTGTATTCACCTCCAGCAAAGTGAATACTATGGCCATCAATGACCCTTTTGTTGACCTCAACTACATGGTTTATGTGTTTCAGTATAATCCCACTCATTGCAAGTTCATTGGCGCTGTCAAGATTGAGAATGGAAAACTGATGATTAATGGATAAGTCATTGCTATCTTCCAGGAGCATGACCTCACCAATATTAAATATGGAGACGCTGGAGATGAGTATGTAATAGAGTCCACAAATATATTTACCACAATGGAAAAGACTAGGCCACTTAAAGGGTGGAACTAAGAATATCACTCTATCTCTCTGCTGATGTCCCTATGTTTGTCATGGGCTTGAATCATGAGAAATATGATAATTCCCTTAAGATTGTCAGAAGTGCCTCTTGAGATACCAACTGCTTAACCTTCCTAGGCAAGGTCATTCATGACAACTTTGGCACTGTGGAAGTACTCATGACTTCAGTCTATGCCATCACTTCTATCTAGAAGATGATCGATGGTCCCTCTGGCAAGCTGGTGACATGATGGTCATGGCACTGCCCAAAACATCATCCCTGCTTCTAATTGTGCTGCAAAGGCCATAGGTAAGGTCATACATAAGGTGACTGGGAAGCTTATAAGCATAACCTTCCATGTTCCCACTCCCAATATATCTATTGTGGAATATGACTTGCTGCCTGGAGAGATCTGCCAAGTATGATGATATCAAGAAAATGGTGGAACATCAGGGGAACCCCTGAAAGGCATCTTGGGCTATACAGAGGACCAAGTTACATCCTGTGACTCTAACAGCAGCAATCACTCTTCTACCTTTGATGCTAGTGTTAGTATAACCCTTGATTACTATTTTGTCACGCTCATTTCTTGGTAGGACAATGAGTATGATTATAACAGACATGTAGTAGACTTCTTGGTCTACCTGGCCTCTAAGGAGTAAAATGGGAAACCATGGATCTTCATCTTGAGCCAAAGGAGGAATGCCACCACTGGAGAGCCCAAATCCCTAACCTGTTTCCCTATACTGGACATCCCATACCCCGATCACAGTGATTGCCCCAAAGTTCCCTTGTAGTAGGGAGTGGGAAAGGTAGAATTCTATGTTGTATAACATCAAAAAAAAGTCACCATATACAGTGCACAAAAAAAAAAAAAAGAAAAGAAAAGAAAAGAAATCTCTTCTCTCAAGGTCACGGGAAGCCTGAATGACCTATAGCTTTCAGGGTAACTCGTTCTAATTAGCATGATCTTCCCACATCTCTAAGATTAGCATATACATTATAGTCATTTCCCTTTTTGACAGTTTTACTAAACTGAAAGGCAAAGGAAATGCTACAGATACACTTTTCCTATATTTTAGCAAAACAGTGACAAAAATTTCTCTTGCTCTTCTTGTGGAAAAGATGAAGATATAGGCTAGACCGTAAAACATTTAGGTGCTTGGTCCTGTGATGTTTATCATTTATACCAATGCTATGGGAGGCTTTTCAGAATTGTAAATGACGTGAAGTTAGATGGTATAGCTAATATACTAGATGACAGTTAGGAATCACAATTATATTGATAGGCTAGTACACAGGTGTCAAACATTCAGCTTGCTGACCAGCAACACCCTCTAGTATTGCCAGAATCAGATTAAAATAATATTTGGAAAATATTTAACAAAATAAATAAAACCTCGATTGCCAAATATATGCCAAATATAACAAAATAAATAAATAAATACAACAAAACATAGATAATGTTAATACATGGTTTTCTAAGTCAACATGTGGCCTACATGGATCCTTATGTACAGTCAACACATTTCAATTTGATTTTAACACCACTGAGCTAGAACATTGAATAAGATAAAGTTAACAGGATTAAATGTAAAATCTTACTCTTGGGTTAACAAAAGCAACTTAATGGGTATAAGATGGGAGGGTTAACTAGCCCACAGATTTTTCTGAAAAAGATATGGGTTTTTTAGGAGATTGCAAGTTCTGTATGAGTCAATAGTGTGTCCTGGTAACAAAGAAATCAATGTCAGTAACTGACATTGACATAATACTCGAAGGTTGACAAAACACCCAAAAGGTATCCTTTTTAATGTGTGTGAGCAATATAACAGCCTTGTAAAGTGGTTACAATAGTTGTTATTATTACCTATAATTTACAGATGAGTAAACCAAGGTTTGGAGAAGTTAAGGGCTTTGTCCCAGGCCATAGACAAAGTAAATGTGAGAGACAAAATTCAAACTCAGTCCTTCCTAACTCTAGGTCCAGTACTTTATTCACTACACTAGGTCGGCTTCTTATTGCAACCTCAAGCTACATTGAGAGATAACTCTTAGTATAGAGGGAAGTGACAATCCCTCTCTACTCTGCCCTGGGCTGACCATATCCGGAGTATTCTCTTCAGTTCTGGGAGCCATGATGAAGGAAGGACATTAAGAGGTTGCAGAGTGTCCAGAGGAAGGCAAATAGGATAGGGAAGGGTCTTGAGATCATGTTATATGAGGACAAGCTGAAGAAACTGGGGCTATTTAGCTTGGAGGAAAGAGCTTGGTTGAAGGGAGCAGGGGAATGAAAAATACCTGTCTTTGAGCATTTTGAGAGAAATGATGATTATATAACTAATTATTATCATTGGGGAGACCCAGGATTTTCCTTTCCTAGATCCTCATTCTCTAGTAGGCCAAGCCAACTCCTGAAGGACATGTTGGTAGATGAGATTGCTCAAATCCACAAGGTCCATGCCTTTGGATTCTGGGTGGAGTGGTTACCCCATTCCACTAGAGAACCTTACAAAGAATTTAATCTAAAGTGACCTCTAGCTAATCGTATTCCACTCAATAAGGTCTGAGCAGAAGTGGACACTTTTTTGTCTAGATTGTCCTAGGCAGGGTAGCGTAGATAAGAAATAAGTCTCTTTGTTCAAGACTGAGGGATCAGTCATGTCTCCCAGTCTCTTATTAGAACAGGCTCACCTCTCATTATAATATTCATTCTCTTTCATTCCTTATTAACCAGTTGCCACCCTCAGGAACACCCACTCTTCCAAGGGCACATAAACATTGAGTGGATTCCATGAGGGATCTTTGGCAATCGAGAGTGTCACTGATTCCTTTTATTAATTATTGCTAGCACGATTAATTACCCAGAAATTGTGTCTCTTAAACTTTTTATCTGTCCCAGTTTGAAGGCTGTCTTGTGGAAGGAATATATTTGTTCTACTTAGTCTCAGAGGTCAGAACTGATGAGGTTCAGACTCTGGGAACTTCCTTGAACTCTACTTGAATCTTCTCACTTAATCTGGCTTTTCATACCCAAATCTGTTACCCTTAACCTAGCCTGGCCCATCTTTGATCACTTCCTACCCAAACCCTAGGGGCAACTAGGTGGTGCAGTGGATAGACCACCAATGCAGGAGTCAGGAGGACCTGACTCACCTCAGACACTTGACACTCAGTAGCTATGTGACTTTGGGCATGTCACTTAACCCCACTTGTCTCATCCTGGGTCATCTCACTCACTCAAAACAAAGTCAAGTGTAAGTCATGTCATCATTTCTGTGATGGCATGGTCTTCTTTGGCAAGGAAGGATGAACATACATCCAAACCCTCCATTGTCTGATATTTCCTAATTGCCTTCAGTTGTTTCCCACCTTGGATTACATCACTAGTTACCCCAGTCTCATCAAGATCCTCCTTAGACCCTCCTCCCAGACAACTAGACCACCCCCAGATCTTTCTATCTTTCTGTATAAAAGTTCCATCTCAGCCTCCATGAAGGTGCTCAGATTCAATCCAGCTCTGATTCTGTCTAGCTGAGATTCTATCTGGTCTGCTTGTCACTGCAAGTATCACAAACACTTAGGCTTCTTAAGAGTCAACCCAATATGGTGAATCTTTCATAAAAACTTTGTTTTACTTTGGCTGAAAGAAGTCTTGAGTCGAATTCATTCAGCAGGACCTGGCGTGTCAGTATTTTGGGATCCTGAGCACTCCAAACCTCAACATTATGGTTCCCTGACCTCAACAGTAGCAATGAATGGTAATTACAGAGAAGTTGATTGATGTAAGAAAAATTTTTATAGGAATTAGAACTATCCAAAAATGGAATTGGGAGGTAGTGGATCCCCCCTACATTAGAGGTCTCCAAGCAAAGCCTGGATGACCGTTTCTTAGCTATATCATAGATATTATTATTTTTCATGTGTGGGTTACACATATGACCTCTGAGGGCCCTTCCAATAGTAAGAATAAGCATTATTTCCAGATCCATGTTGATTTTGCCCTAATTTTATTCTCTGTGTATGACTTCCATGAGTAAAGAAGGCAGGATGGTATAGTAGAAAGAACGCTGTGTTGGGAGCAAGGAGAAGCTAATCCTAGCTCTACCATGATATAACCTTGGGCAAATCATTTCATTGCTTAGGGACTCTGATTCCTCACCTGCAAAAGGTGGGGGCTGGAGGAAAATAATCCCAAACTCTGATATAACAGAAATTGGTGATAAATTTTCCTGCTTATATCCATGTAACCCAATCATGCCTCTTGCTTCATGACTCCCAAGCCTCCATGGACAGTAGCCTGGATCTCTCCCATTCCTAGATTACTACACTAATAATAACAACCATACATCCAGGGAGAGCTTCATCTGCTTCTCAGTCATCCCTAAAAAGGGGGATGGGAGGCCAGGTCTGAGAATAGAAAAGGACTGGAATGGGAGCCAAGTATAATAATGTCAAGGTAGTATTATGGAGGGCTTCTCAGGAACTTAGAGCCCCATCCTGAAATGTCTCACTGGGTTATTATGTGTTATCATTATATGTTATTGTTCCTAGAGGGACTAGGAGAAATCTTGGCAATGACTGGAGAGGGCTGTGCTGTGTTTTCTGAGGTCCTTTTGTTGAGGCATCAGGCTGAGTAACCATCACATGGGAGCTCCCTGTTCCAAACTGTCCTTAAGAAACTCTCATGTATGTGTATGTATATATTTTGCCCTCAAAAGCTTCACCTACACTGTTATTCTTTTTTCCTTTGTGATAGCAATTTATTGTGATTGTTTTGTGTATATACACACACACACACATATATATATGTAACAGTGGAGTTTTACAAAAAGGAATATTTACTTCAGAAAGTATGATCACAAATACACAAACCTACTCCTCCAATATGTGGGAGTCATAAACCCCCTCTTCAATTTGTACCACCTCAGTCTCTCTGGGGACAGGAAGGGGATTAGGGTCAAAGTTTAGCTCTCTTCTCATGGTCCCAGTTTCAAGTCCAAATCCTCCCTCAGTCTCAAGTTCTGGGCCCCCTGGTTTCTCTTTTATGCTCTCCTAGTTGGCTATACCACCCCTCCTGCAGGTTTTTTTTTTTTTTAAATATCATTATCATGTTTTTCTACACCTTCCTTCCTTTCCAGATAAATCCCCTTCCCTCCCCACATTGAAACAATTCTTGTAATAAAGAATAAAACAAGAAAGAAAAAAAGCAGTTCAGCAAAACCGGTAGATACATCAATGGAGTTGGACAGAACTGACAATATTCTACTCTTGGGGTGTGTTTTAAAACTGCAGTTTACCTTCTGCTTTAAGAAGCAAACATATAAACAGTCACTGATCACATTACTCACTATCCCTCATCTCCCATTTCTCCTTCCTTCCCACCTTCCTCCCTTTCCTTTACACCCAAGATGTCCTTCTCCTTCTACCTCCACTTGTTGACATCTAACCCATATTTCAACATCCAGCTCACATGCTACTTCTCTTGATTGCTTCCCCATTTCACCCCTGTGGGAGGAAAGATTTCTCCCTCATCTTATCTCCTAGCACTTTATATTCTAATGCACTTATATTTTATTCCATATTATACTTACCGGTGTGAACATCTTCTCTTTCCCTATGGTCACGTCCCCTGATTCAGAATCAAGGAAACATTTTAGTTAGAGACTATTCAAACTCATGTCCCTTTGCTAGCTAAACTTGGAGTCATTTGGACATCAGAAGCTGGTTCCAGGGTGACTGTGGGTGCCTGGGGTCTCTCAGGTCACGTCCACAACCTATAGATAAACAAGACAGCCAGCCACATGCTTTCCATAGGAGGGCATATGTGGTTCTGTCTTTTGACCACAACACATAGGCAGACACGTAATCATTTGCTGCCTCTCCCCAAATAACAGCCAGCTGCTGTTCTGCCTAGGAAAACTATAGGAGCTGGTTTTACCCATCACCAGCACTAAATGGCCCTCAGTGCTACCTTAAATGTGATGCTTGTGCTCATTCCCAGAAGCCTACTCAGCTGTGACACTCCTCCCCCCCTCCCAATCCCTATGTTGTCTCAAGGGTTCTTTACAAGACTTCTTTGCAGAGATAGTCTCGTTAATTGGGTAGGAGCGAGTATTCCCCTGGCCCAAGTGATGTGTTTACTCTTGCTCGGTTGTGGATGGAAGCTGCCATTTCTTAGCAGCACTTAACAGATTATAAACTCCTTTAGGGTAATAGGGTGATAGGGCTCCTCTTTATTCATATTTGTATTTCTTCCTGGGCTAAACCCAGTGCCTAGCACTTACTAAGTGCTAAATAAATGTTTATTGAAAGAGAGAATGAATGGACATTAAGAACCTGGCATTACTCCTCCTGTTATCATCTTATTTAGAGACCCAGACTTTAACTTTCATCTCAGTTTTAGAAGTAAATCTGATAGCTACAAATTGCTGAGCAATTTACTGAAAATTTGTTTGTAATTTACTGAGAATAGATGTTGATGAATATGAAAGAGATTCAATTGAAAGCAAGCAGCTCGTGGAGCTTTGGGCTACTCCAAGGACAATAAGAATTATTTGCAGGTGCAAGCATCAACTGATTCACTCTAATTATACCTACTTCTACCCACCTCCTCTCCCATTTTATAGATTATCTCTTCCATTCTACGCTTTTATCAAGGTCCCTGGCATCAATCCTCTATGTTCTTTCTAATGGCATCTTCCGCGAGCTTCCTCTATCCGCAGCCTAGTCCTGTTAGCATCTTAGCCTTCTAATTTTAGTTTCTATTTTGCATTCTGTGTTGCATGCAGTGAAATATACTTGCTAGATTTAAACAACCTGAGACAGGAGAGGAGTCAGGCCCATACAGCTTGCCTGTGAAATTGGCAGGAATCCCAGATCTGGTCGCTGGTGGCTGATGGCTGTCAGTTTGACAGTGCAAAACAGAAAAGCTGTTCCTGGATGCACATTTCAGAACTGGATTCTTTCAAGGATGGCTTGAACTATACTTGTACCCCTCCCCCCTTTCCTGGGCACGGAGGAGCGAGGTGCATGATTTCAGACACACCTATAATCTGGCCCTGTGACAATCCAACATGACACAGATTATAGAGGATTTTATTTTAGGCTTGTGTGTGTGGTTTAGAAGGTGGCTGAGTGATCCAGTTGGGTTGTTGTTTCATTTTGTGGTACTGAACTGAATCCAAGATCCTGTCATGAATCAGGAACATGCTTTCCGGTTAGCAGTCAGGGTTTCACGTTAACTGTAGAATTGTGTTCTTGTGAGAGTGTTGATGTCTAAGACAGGCTGTTCTTCTACTGCAGTCTTGGTCAGAGGCAGGAGAACAGGGGGAAGGCTATTCAAGGTCCAGGGACTATGCATTTTATCTAATTAACTCTCAGGCGCAGTCACTGCAGATATAGAGATGCCCAGGCTTTTAGCCGAGTGGTTTTCTGATTTTGGGAAGCTGTAAAACTCTGTCATCTTTGTTTGGGTCCTGTACTGGCCCCTGATTGGTTTGGGTGGCAGATATTTGTGCTCTAAATTAGAACAAACAACAATGATTTTGGTTTAGAAAATTTAGAAACAACCACTGAGTCAATTTAAGACACCCTGTGGCTTTTTAAAATGGGACTAGGATTCACTGGTTGGCATTTGGGGCTGCTTCTGCTTCCCTTGGACAGAAGTGTGCTTGGGGAAGCATGTCTTCTGCTTCCATCCTCGCTATCCTGAATATATGTGTAACTTGGTTTTCATATGTAGCATTGGTTTTTCACATGCTTTGTGTCCAACGTGATCTTGTTTGGACTAGACACAACAAGCAAGTCTACAGCTGTTTTGAGTCAATTCTGTTTGCTTTTGATTTTCATTCTGATTTTATTCCTGGTTTATGACCCATAAATTAACAGATATTTATTTGACATATATGAAAGGCTGTGGATGTTATAAAGCAGGAGAAGTCACTTTCCAGGTGAATCCCATTCCATCCAATCCAGTAACTATTAAAGGGTTTCTGCTTTGTACAAGGCATTATGGTAGGCAGGAGCAGCTAGGTGGTGCAGGAGTCAGGAGGACCTGAGTTCAAATCTCACCTCAGACACTTGACACTCACTAGCTGTGTGACCTTGGGCAAGTCACTTAACCCCAGTTGCCTCCTCCTGGGTCATCTCCAGTCATCCTGATGAATATCTGGTCACTGGATTCAGATGGCTCTGGAGGAGAAGTGAGGCTGGTGACCTGCACAGCCCTCCCTCACTCAAAACAAAGTCAAGTGCAAGTCATGTCATTAATTTCTCTGATGGTTTGGTCTTCTTTGGCAACGAAAGACGAACACACATATGGTAGGCAGGGGTAGGTGAAGATAAAGATTCCCTTTTACATTTAATGGGTGCTTTAACAGGTAATTAAATAAGTATACAACAGCATTTATGCATCGTACAGTATAACTTTTGGAATTCAACTATATGAACTAGGTAAAAAACCAAAACCAAATCAACAATTATTCAAATAGTGCAGGCAATTCTACAGCCATACCATCCTATCACTGAGTATATGTATGCCAAAGAGTGAGTGGGAGCTCAATTTGCTCCCCAGTACTCAATGTCAGGCCCTACCTTGGACCCTGACCCTCCCTTTGCAGGGCCAGAGGAAGAGGAGGACAATGAGGAGGGGGGATGGGAAGTAAGGAGAATGGAGCGGGGGCGGGGGGGGGGGGGGGGGGAGATGATGGTGAATCATTTAACCCCAATATGGGCAAAACTATACTTAGAAGCTATCTTGAAAGTTAACAATCTGGTGTGCTCACTTCCCATTGTCCCAACATGTCAGAGGCTGTTCCTTGTGGAGACCCACTGTGGAGAGAGGGTAATTTTGACTAGATGAGGTTTTAGCTTTACGAACCAATTTTAGAACCACTAAGATATAATTCTACTGTGCATGATACATGATGATTTGAGGAGGAAGGAGAGAAAAATAATGAATAGGGTGATTACAAATGACTTCCCATAGGAGATAGCACATGAGCTAGGGGATTGTTTCCCCCTAGACAATTGATCTGCATGGAAAACCAGAAGACAGGTCTTCGTGCCTGGTCCTCTTCAGTAGTACAGACCAGTATGTGCTGTCCATTCAGTGCTTACTCCACCTCTCACGTGCAGAACCCAACACCAGAGAGGAATCTGGGGTATCATCCCATCTCCTTGTGCCTCTTTCAGGCTCTCTGGTTGTGATTCTCCTCTTGGTTCCGCCCTTATATGGGTGGTGTCCCAGATTCTTATGTTGGTCTAGGGTTTGGCATGAATTTATATGATCAGATTATAACTCAACTGCCCTCATTCTACTCCAGGAAAACCCTACTTCCTCATTCCACCCCTGACATTTTATTAGAAGTCATTTACATTCACAAAGATTTATTGTTTCAACTTTTACTCAGAATTTTTGAACCAAATGAGAACAATTTAACATGTCCCTTGTCAGTGTGATCTTCCTCAGAGCTGGCATCAAGCCCTCTAGGGCCATAGAGCCTTATAGATCCCCAATCTGGAATCTCTAGTTTCCTCTATTATCTGATGACCATGGGAACTTGTCTTTAAATTGCCCCCCACTCCCACCCCAAGCTGTATGGTGGGGGCAGGGCTAAATCTATGATGTTTTCACTCACCCCTTTGCTCGTTTCCCAAGCAAGGAGCTGGTAAGCATATTTTCATTCATGGCAAAACATCTATGGCTGATTGGTGTCTAGTCTACTACATTCACTTGAGTCCTTGGAGTACCCTGAGGGTCTGTCCCAGAGAACAGGAGCAGAATAGGCAGATTGTGCCTGATGCTGCACTGGAATCTCTACTTCTTACAGATATTTTAGGAGTACTCTAATTTGGGCACAGAACAAGGATAAAGAGGAGGTTTTCCTTCACAGGGCACAAGTGGCCTGAGTATCCCAGGCCTGTGCAGGTGATGGGAGGTTATCAGGTTTTACTAACAGAACACTACTTTTAACTCCCTTCCCATGCATTCAGCTCAATTCTGTTGAATTACCTGTCCCAGCTTCCTCTTCCATGGCCATGGGAGCTTGGTTGGCCATCTGCCTTTAACTTGCCCCTTCTACTCCCATCCCAAGCTGTGCGGTGGGGGCAATACTACATCTATGACATTTTAACTTACCTAAGGCTTGGAGAGATTCTTAGCATATTTCTCCCATCCTCAGTAGACAGAGCACTAGACCCAGAATCTAGAAGACCTGAATTCAGATCCAGCCTCAGACCCTTACTGTCTGTGTGATCCCCGGCAAATCACTTACCCTCTGTCTGCCTCAGTTTCCTCATTTCAATGAGATACTTTCCGGAGCTGTGAGAATGAAATGAGATAATATTTGTAGAATGTTTTGCAAACCTTAAAGCACTGTATAAATTTTTATTGTTATGAATCCCCTTATTCCAACTGATTCAATAACTATTAAATTCATGAATAAGAACTAAAAGAGCACCTAGTCCTTAATCATCTAGGGGTTCGTAAACTTTTTGTGTGTGTCACAGACCTTTGGCATCCTGGTGAAGCCTAGGACCCCTTTCCAGAGTAACGTTTTTAAATGCATATACTAAAATAAATAGAATTACAAAAGACCCCAATGGTATTGAAACAGATGAATATAATTTTTTTTAAAGTTCACAGGCCCCAAGTTAAGATTCCTGATCTAGTCTAATGCCTTCATTTTTCAGATGAGGAACTAATAGGCAGAGATGTTGTAACTTTCTCCAGGTCATATAAATGTCTAGCATTTTCAAGGCTCTGTACTAGGGGCATGGAATATAGAGATAAAATGAGGCCCTATGATATAGTATAGCATAAAAAACATATGTATGCATATGTGTGTATACGTGTGTGTGTGTGTGTCCCTGACCTCAAGGAGTTTATAATCTGATATGAAGCATAAAGCATATAGGTTAATATCTGTAATACAAGGGAGAATACGATTGGTGCACAAGTTTGGTGCTGTACGAGACCTCCTTTAACCACTCAGAGCTGGCAACAGCAGAGGCATCCATAAAGGCCACGTTCATCCTTGTTCTCTAATTCTGGGGCAGACTTCCTCTACTCAATCCAATTCCATTCTAATTTTCCAGCCTTATGTCATGTTATTCTTCTCCACAACCTCTATACTTCATCTAAATTCTCTATCCCTTAAGAACATGTACTCTCCTACCTCTGCTCTTTTGCTTACTTCTCCCCTGTTCATGAAATATTCTACCTCTTTGCCCCCAGCATAGCCACTGCTTCTAGCTAACCACTGCCCCCAAGATCCAGTTCACATATTTGAATAGGTATGTTCTTGTACTCAATCACAATCATATCATTCGTTTAGCCCAAGACAGGACCACAATAGCTAGTCAATTGGAGGGCAACATGACCAGAATGTTTAACCATGGAACCATAGAAGAGACCTCTCCCTTGTTACCTAATCCCTTGACAAATCCCTTCTGTCTTTTTAATATTCATGATTTCTCTTATCGAATTACATCTTTACGCTATAAAAATCCATCTTGCTTTCTCTGTAGTTGTTCATTTCTCTTTGAACTTAGCCCTCTCCATGAGAGGCATCAATCTCAATAAATGCCTATACTTGGATTAGAGGTGGTTTGACTCTGAATTCTTTGAGATGGATCCACCACCGCATGTCGTGAAACCACAACAAGATCTCCCCAAGTCAACAGCAAAACAGAAAACAGAGAAAAAAATATAAGTACATATGTGTATGTATAAATATGTGCATTTATATATGCATATGAATATATGCTGTTGGGTATGAGATAGCTCAGTTCAACCAAGAGAGAGTCCCAAATCTTGCTTAAGAGAAAAAAAAATTCCCTAAATCTTAATGTAGCAAACTGATGAAAGAGACATGATAGAGATTTTCAGTTCCTCTCATGTTGATTTCTCCCCAGAATCTTTCTCTTCCTTCAGTAACCTGAAGAGTGGTTAATATTGTGTATCTTCTTTCTCAAAGTTTGAAGCCAGGAAAACCTCAGATCTCTTTCTTCTCTTGCCATTTTCTTCCCCTCATACAGGTGTAGAACATTGATCTCCACCAATGAGGGGAGGGTCCCATATCAATAGGCCTTGGGGTTCAGGTTGTATAAGGAACTTTATAACAATGAATCCTATCCAGAAATAGAACAGGCTACTTTGGGAAGTACTTGGGTTGTAAACCTAGAGCTGTTCAAGAAAAGGCTAGATCAGTAGTGTTGAATTCAAACAGAAATGGGGGCTACTAAACCATACATAAAGATCGTTGTGAGCCATATGTTGACTTAGATAGCCACACATGTCTATATAGTCTACATTACAAACCTTGGGAGTGTGGTGGAACATATGTAGCTTCATAGGCAGCATATTTGACACTTTTGGGCCAGATATCTGCTCACTGGTACAACTATAGAAAGGATTCCTATTTAGGTATAGTTTTTGGAATAGATGACCTCTAAGATCTCTGCTAACTCAGAGATTCTAGGCTGGTTATTCCACATTTGGGGCAATGGATTCCTCAATGGATTCAAATAAAAAAAAATCCATTTAATAAAAATGTTGAAATATCCCCAGGTAGAAATAATTTCCAAGGCATTAAAAAGTTCAGCAAGGTAGAAGCAGAAAAAAGCAACTAGAAAGGAGATTAGACATGGTCAGTAAAAAGGATTCTTGGGATCTCATGAGCTCCTTAACACTTCTATATTCTTCTTGCTTTTATATTTGTCTTGCCCAAAGGTTTAATACTTGGTCAGTCCTCTTGGGGGTAAAGTTAATGCTTACTGCTCCAGGTCTCCACCACTGTTTCCTTGATCACAACAGTCCTGGTGTTACGGTCTCATGAGGTGTTAACCCATTCTTTCTCATTTCTGCCAGTATCTGGGACATGTAAGGAAGAGGAAAGTAGGCTAGTAGCTTGAGAAGTTAAGTAGATAGAAGGAAGAATGACTTAATTGCTCAAGGGATGCTGATCCCTTGTTAATGGGACCTCAATTTGTTATCTTCTGTTGTCCCACATCCCATTTATCCAGAGGCTAGGGATAACTTTGGCAGCAACTTTCAACATTTCTTTGAAGGCCTTAAGGTGCTCTTTCTCAGTGCATTATCTTAATCTAAAACTTTGTGTCTCACTGAATTTAGGTTCATCAAGAGACTGTAACTACAATGATTAAATTTTGGAAAAACAGAACTTAGTAGTAAACATTAAGGAAAAGGAATTATTGGAGAAGACATATCAGTGATGTAAATTTTGTGCAAAAGCATAGAATGATAGAATCTTAGAGCTCAAAGCTACTTTATCGTTGATATTATCCAACCTCCTTGGTTTATAAATGGACAACTTTTAATCTGTCAGACATTGTATGCCTCTCCCCACACCATGTGGCATAGAAAGGAGAGAGATAAAGTTTTATCATCAGTACTCTGGAATCAAAGATTGCTAACTATTGATGAATTTAGTTATAGTCTTAACTGGTGACAGAGGCTGGTCTTTACAAGACCTCTTCTACACTTATAATTAAATCTTGAATGGACAAACCTTGTTAATTATCCTTAAACTTCCATGATTTGGGGAACATGTCTCAGCAGGCAAATTAAGAAGATAATTTGGTGGGGAGCTGTAGGAGGTGAGTGCAGAAGGAAGTATGGAAAGAAGTATTTATCAAGCACCAGACACTTTGCTAAGCACTTTACAAATATTATTTTGAGGTGACATTTGGCAGAAATTTTGGGGAGGGAGAATGGAGTCAGTCACTGGGCCATCACTGCCATGGCTCTACTGCCTTTGCAGCTATCTCTACACCCTGTGAAGGGTAGTGCAAGTGGTAGAACCTGTTTTGAAAGGCAAACATAAAAGAGTTTATACAGGTATGATATATTTAGGAGACCTGTCAGAGTAAATGTATGATAGAGAGGATTTATCCAGGGCCCAAGAGTCAAGGTTTTTTGTTCTATTTTCAAGTCCACCTCCTGCCTCCCATGTAAACAAAGAAGCAGATCAATACCTATTTTTTTAAGGTAATCTCCTATTTGTAGACAGTCCCTCTTCATCCTGGGGTACTCCCTTCCCTCTGGAACCTTTAATCTATAGCAGGGGTCTCCAAATTTGTTAGATCATTGACTCTTGACAGGAATTGGTAAATTGGCCAATTGATACTATACAACAGAACTGTCAAACGCTCAGGCCAACGCTCCCAAATGCAGCCTGAACTAGATTAAAATATAATTTGGAAATATTTAACTAAATAAAAATGCAATAAAACAGAGATAATATTACATTTTAAAACTAAATCAATATGGAGTATGCAGGGATCCTTATGGCCCCCCCTTTTCTATTTGAGTTCTATACTCCTGCTATGATACATGCTTATATATATTTTTGTTTTCCTGTTAGAGTGTAAGCTCCTTGCAAATAGGAGTTAATTCTTTGTACTTGTATCCCCAGCTTTTAGCACAGGGCCTGGCAATAAATACGTGTTGATTGATTTTGAGAATGTGACTCATATATATATATGTATATATGTGTGTTTGTTTACTTATAAATAATATATGCTGACTATTGTTCTTAATGCTGTGCATAATAAAAGCTATATAAGATATGAATTAAAAATGGATGAGCTAAGGATGATGTAATATTTTATCACAGAGTCACTAGGGAGCCACTAGACCTTATGATATGGTCAGAACTACATTTTAGGAAGAGCTCTTTGGTGACTGTGTGGAGGATGGATTGGAATGGGGAGGCACTTTTTAAAATGAAAATGTATTTTCCGTTAAAAGATATTTCTTTTCTCTCCCTCCAACTGTTCAAGTCTTTCCTCCTCCTGAAAAGAAAAAAAGAAAAAAACCCTTGTAATGAATATGTATACTCAAGCAAAACAAATTCTTGGATTGACCACATTGAAAAATGTTTGTCTAATGATGTGTATTCAGTTCAGCACCAGCCTGGTAGGAAGGAAGGAGCATTCCTTCCAATATTTCCCACACTGGTTTTATTCATGCAAAAACTTTTAAATTTTATATAATCAAATGATTCATTTTATTCTCCTTTGAAATCACAGTTAATGATTGTGTAGACCAGAGTTCTTAAGTCTTTTAAAGTTGTTTTTTACAATATTGTTAGGTAAATTGTTCTCCTGGTTCAGGTGACTTCTCTGTGCTGTTAGTTAATAAAAGTCTTCCTAGGTTTCTCTGAAATCGTCCCTTTTGTCCTTTCTTACAGAACAAGAGTATTCCATTATATTCCTTAAACCATATTTGTTCAACCATTCCTCAATTAATGGGCAACCCCTTTGTTAATAAAAAAGCTACTATAAATGTTTTTGCACATTCAAGACCTTATCCTCTCCCTTTGATCTTTTTCGAGTACGGACTCAGTACCGGTATCTCTGAATCAAAGAGTATGCATAGTTTAATAACTTTCTGAGCCTAGTTCCCAAATTGCATTAATGTGCTTGCTTCCCCATAGTCTTTCCAACATTTATTATTTTCCTGTTTTGGTCAACTTTGCAAATCTGATCGGTATGAGGTGAAACCTCAGCATGGTTATTTTTTGTATTTCTTTAATTAGTAGTAATTTGGAGCATTTTTTTTCATATAGCTCTAGATAGCTAGGTTTTGTTCATGTTCTTTGACCATTTATCATCTGGGGAATGGGTCTTATCATAAATTTGAATCTTTTCCTATATGTCTTGGAAATGCAACACTTATCAGAGAAACTTGATGCAAAGATATCTCCCTGGACCCCAGACACCCTGACTCCACCTCTTTGTGGACACAAGTAGATTGCAGATTTTTTCAGACTTTTCTGTGTATTTTATGCTGATTTTTTTCCTCTTTTCTTTTTTTGTCTTAAACATATTATTTGTTATATGGGAAGGCTCTGAACAGTAGGAGGGAAGCTTGCAGAAACTATGGTGATGTAAAAAAAAGACAAAATGCATAAATAAAAGTTTATTTAAAAGCACAAATTTCTGTGTATACAATATGCTCATCATAGCTTTAGGTAGTTCATTTGTATCTCCTTCCATTTTATGCCCAGTCATAGTTATACTTCTGTATACACTTAAGTTTTTTTTCCTTAGTCATACACTCTCCACAAAAATTCTTTTCCAATGACTCATTCTGGCATAGAAGTGACTTTTTGTTCCCCAAAGCTGTGTCATCAGAGCACACATTCTGATAGCTTTTACCAAGCTGGAAAGGTTCAAGAACAAGACCCTTGGCAGACCATTTTTCTGTTATTTGCAGAGCATGGATCTGGAGCTGGGGAAACCTCTGAAACTGTATAGTTACTGCAGAGAGGTTTATTGCTAGGTTGGCTTCAGGGTGGCAGATTGATTTTGGTCTCAGCTGCACCTAGATGGTACAGCAGATAGAGCACTGTGTTTGGAATCAGAAAGACTCATCTTCCAGAGTTCAAATCGATCCTTACACACTTAGCTGTATGACCCTGGGCAAGTCATTCAACTCTGCCTCAGTTTCTCATCTGTAAAATGATCTGTGGAAGGAAATGGCAAACCAAGAAAACCCCAAAATAGGGTCACAAAGAATCAGATGTGACTGAAAAACAACAAAAGAAAAAAGACAGTAGTAGAAAATCTAGTAGATCCATAGAGAACTGAAATCTTGGATCCTGGAAGTCTTTAGATATAGTCACAGTTAGGGTATATACTCTGCTGTCCTCATTTCAGGTGTCTTCACGCTGGATTTTCCAAGTTTCTTTGACATTCTTATGGCACTGTGGAATTCCTCTACTTAAAGTCATCATGGTATGGTAGTGAATTGAAGGACAAACCTTAGAGTTGGGGAAGACCTGGGTTCAAGTACTGCCTCTAACACATACTGTATGACTATGGACAAGGAGTCTGACATCTTGCAATCTCAAGTGACTCTCTAAGACAAGGGTTCTTCATTTTTTTTTCTGTCATGGATCCCTCTGGCAGTTTACTGAAGCCTAGGGATTCCTTGCAGTAAGGTTTCTTTAAAAAAACCTAATTGAGGAAAATGCTAAATTTCAACTAGAGATTAGCGAAAATAAAGATTTTTTTTTTTATTCACTCATGTTCACAAACCTCTGAAATCTGTTCATGGACCCAAGTTAAGAATCCCTGTTGTAGCGTAACAAGTTACAAATAATGTACAAATCTGCCCTCCAGGAGGAAGTCCCAACATGAATAAATAATTGGTAGGTTCAGAAAAAAAAAACATAGTTGAGTATGTCTTCTTATAAGCAGGCCTAATGAAAAAGAGAGGGGAGTAAAGCTCTGGAAGAGAAAGGGAAAACTTTGGGATTCTTAGAAGGATGGGTAAAAGAAGGAATAGGATGGTAAGAGGAGAAGATAAGATAACAGGGATAGGGTAAAAAGAGAAACAAAAAAATAATGAGAAAAATTAGATGGAGGGAAATTCACAAATAGTAATTGTAATTTTGAATATGAATGGGAGATTTATAGTTGCTCTCTTTATGGTGGCATAGAACTGGAAATGGGCAGGGATGCCCATTAATTGGGGAATGGCTGAACAAGTTGTGGTATATGATTGTGACAGAATACTACTGTGATATAAGAAATAATGAGCTCAATGATCTTAGAAAGGCTTGGAAAGACTTGCACGTAATCTATCTATTTCTATTTGTATCTAATGGTAACCATCTACAGGAAGGGTGGGGGAAAAGGAAGAAAAAAAGGAAAAAAAGAAATTTACATGATAACTTTATTATACATTTTAAAAGGAATAAAAAGTTGTACATAATAGATTGGCAGTTTTATGTGCAATCTTTTTTATTATACTATATTATGGAAATGTTGATTTTATTCCATAAATTAAAAATAAAATAAATTTAAAAAAGAAAATGGCAAATTTTGATTCTTTCTATTAAAATGCATTTGGAAGCTATCTGTGCACTTCAACTAGAATAACTCCGATTTATATAACATTCTAAGGTTTGCAGAAGGCTTTCCATGTGATACCTCATTTGATCTCTTCATGCTTTCCCTGACCTTTGTTGTCATAGCTGCTTTCTCTCAGTCTCAGGGCCGAAACAAAATGTGTTGATATTCCCTAGGGTTTATCCTGGAAATCCGTTTTCATAAAGATGGCTCAAGCTTCCAGATTGGGTTAGAATTCAGTGACACAGAATGGTTTCAGTGAACTACAGGGTAGCCTCTCTAAGCATATTCTGAGAGCTGATACTGGATGCTTGAAGTAGCCTTTACCCAGTAGCAGAGACAGAGGTACCTGAGGGTACATAAATAGCTCAGAGGTGAATGGGGCTCCCTCTTTGTGTCTCTTTGGATGAGCACACTTAGAACAATACCAACACGACCTTTCAGAAAACAAAATGTAGCAGCAATTCAGTTTTATTTTCCTAAAGAGAAGCATGAGGGAGTATGGGAAATATCTAAGATTGGAAAACTCGTTGCTATGTTTTTCATTAATTTTTAGATTGGTGAGGTCTGGCATCTCCTTCCCTCTAAAATGTCACTGTTGAAGCTAAGTGCGCAAATAATGAGTTGCAGTAAGCTGGCTGGATCACTTTGGAGACTGCTGTCATTCTCTTCATGTCTCCTGTAGTTAAAACAGTTGTGATGCCCAGGCTTGGCCACTAGCATAAGCTGAGTCACACTGCAGAATCTGCCAACTGAGACAATGAAGTTCCTCCTCCCCTGTTACTAAAATCTGACAACAGTCAGGGAGATGAATGGCCAGGATCTAAAATGTATTTTTTTGGAGTGTATTTTAATGAACGTGAATGTAGTGAATAGTGAATATTTAACTTACCTGGGTGGGTGTTATATTAAAACATCTCTCACTTGGGAAAAACTCTGGATTTGGAGTCAGGGGATATAGGTTGGAATCCTAGTTCTATCAGTTACTAACTTCCTTGCCAGTCTCAGTTTTCTCCTCTGTAAAATGGGGAGGGGTGGTAAGGAACACTAGATAGAACACTTTAAATGGAGTCAGGCTATCTGAGTTTGAACTCTTTTTCAGACATGTAGTAGCAGAGTCATCATGAGCAAGTCATTCAACTTCTCAGAGCCTCTGTTTCTTCATCTGTAAAATAGGGATAATAGGGATAATAGGACTTTACTTATTTACCCCATGGGGTTGTTGTGACAATCGTGCTGAAGTGTCGGGTAGGAAAGCATTTTGCAAACCTTAAATGTGATTTATTATTATTACAAGTATCTCTCCCTTACTGGGCTTGTTTACTTAAATGAGGGGGTGAGATTAGATGATTTTACCTTAGGATGGATAATAAAGAGATGTTACTAAGCCAGGTGCTCTATTGAAAGCCCCTTTTACGGGGGAAGGGAATTGAATAGGAAGAATATTTTGTTGCTAAGCAATATAGTTCTGAGAAGCTTAGATCCCATTTGGCTCAAGATTCTATGACCTTTCTAACTTCCCGGAGAGCTTGGCAAAGGATGAATTTTTATTGTAGATATTTAGTTGTTTTTCCCAATACTGCCACTCATTCCGTCTGAGTTATAACTTGCAATTCTAATGTCCAGGAGTAAGCACTGTGAAATGTACCCTAGGTAAGCAGCATGAAAAGGCCCCTGAAATCTAATTATTTAGACAAATTCAACTGGCGAGGTGGGTGGATGGGTGTGGGGAGAGTCCTTGGAGAGAGAACTCAGGACACAAGGCCCTTCCTGGCAAGGGAGAGATTTCAGAACATTGTCCCGTAAGTGGGAGAGACAGAGAATCCAGGAAACCTCAAGAATGATGTCAGTTCAGTTCTAGAGAAGGGCTAGGTAACAATTCTCCTTGAGTATGACTACTGACTGGGAGTATGGAGGAAGGAAGAGGCTTCCTATTTTAACCAGTTAATTTTGCTAAGGTTCTACGTTCAATTTTCCTTACCTATTGGAGGAATTCAACTGCTGTCAGCATCCTGGATCAAAGCTCTGATCACCCTGCCCTAGTTATAGCTGTGCCACTTGGGATTAGACTGCTGTGATACCCACAAATATTTCATCAGTGCCCTTATGACCTGTTCTTATTATCTTGCCAGAGGTATGAATCTAAAGTTCAATCATTTTCATCATAGAAGTAGAGCAGAATTCTCTCAAGCTAAGTCATCATAATAGCTAACATTTATATAAAATCCTTTAAGATTTTCAAAGCACTTTACAAATATTATCTCAGTTTATCATCACAATAACCCTGGGAGATATGTTATTATTATCCCCATTTTACAGATTAGAGAACAGAGGCAGAGGAAAGTTAAATGACTTGGCTAGAGTCCCACAGCTAGTAAATGTTTCAGGCTGGATTTCAACCCAGGTCTCCCTGACTCTCTGACACCAATGTTCTATTTAATTCACCATCTCACTGCATCAAATTTTTGTTATATAAGAATCTATAACACTTTAGGATTCATGAAGCACTAACCTCTTAACAAGCTTGGGAAGCAGACAGCCTTGAAGCCAACCATGTGATGAGGGCAGCTGATCTGGGGCAAATGGAAAAGAATGAAGCATCTATTTGTCTCCCCATCCATGTCTCTTCAGGGTCAGGCTGTTTTGTCTAGTGCTTGGAGTTAGTACTTTTTTTGGTATTTGTTTGAGGGATGGAATAAATAATAAAATAAGTAATCAAGCTGAAGCACATGCTTCCTAGGATAGTTTTACTGGGACCAACTTATTAGGAAATGCTGAATGAAAGCAGTTAAGAATCTACATGGGTAAGAACTGATGGCCTCAACACTCCATAAGGTTTCCCAGATTGTGCTGTTCCTGTGTTAACATCCTAGTATTTAGAAAAGCTGTGCCGTCATCATCAAACACTTGAATTGAATGCATCCTTGAAAGGTCAGCTAGTCATCCTTCTTTCCTTATATAGGTCCATGATTTAACCATTCCATATTGATAGATGGAGACCTTGATGAAAGAGACCTTTGGCAAATGATATTACAAAAGCTTCCTTGAGAAATTTAGAACATCATGATTTTAGGCTCTTTGTTTTATGCTCTATCTTCAGCTGAGAGAGAGAAGTGTTACTTCCCAGCCTCTGAATAATCTCCATATATTTCAAGGCTTCTTTTGCCTAGCTATCTGTCATGGTCTCATGTGCTGCACACAATCACAAAGTGTCTGGGATGCTGTTTTGAGCTGGGCCTGACTCAGGCCAGGCCCATGGTCATTTATATCTGATATTGAAATGAAGTGAGACACTCACAGGTGATTTACTTAGCCATATCAGGAGAAGGATGCTCAACAAGATGAGGACACCCTAAGCTGATTCAACTGGGCAAAGGTCCCCTGTCTCTGGGCTGCCCATTTTAGTCTACCAGTGAGAGCCCATAAAAGCTCACCAGAAACTTTCTCTTGGCTCTTTCATAATTAATCCACCAGGAAGTGATGTAAGTAGATTGTGTCTTTGGTACGAGGAGCCAATTAAATTTTAAAGATGGTTTCAATACCTTTTAAGGAAAAATTAGCCTAACTTTCACAGGGGTTGGGGGTAGGAGACTGGAGTAGTAAGGAGATTGGGATGAGATAGATACTAAGTGCTCTAATTGACTGGTTTACATTTTCCAAAAACATAATAGTGTTTAAAGAAAGTCACAAAATACTGCTCAATTCCTTATTGTTCTGAAAGGTGATTCCAATCAGGCATTGCCAAGTGGTTGTCCTCATCTTAAGCAAATATTAACAAAATAGATTTCAGAGGTCTGAAATCCCCAGGACTTAGTCTTATCAGAGATCAGATAACTTTAATTTTTTTTTTTCAAAAAATGGTTTGTGAAGATACTAACCATTTGAATTGCGTTTCATATTTATGGGCAGAATCAACAAAAGGAGACTTACTTGACCAAACAGGTTGTTTTTTTTTCTAGCTTGGACTGTTGTTATAGTATCAGTATCAGTGATACTATATATGTATATGTATAGTGATCAGTGAAAGAAAAGCTACTCAGTCATATCCATGATGACATTTCTCCAACTTCACATTTATTATTGAAAAGCTCAGCAGTACAAGAAAATTCTTTCCTCTGAGGGTACCTATTAGTGACTTGCTGATTTGGGATTTCAAACAGCTTTAGTTGGGAGGCTAAAAGAAAAGGGATCTAATACAAATGTTGGGTGTATATTGGATTTTTCCCCCGTGCTATACATTTCACAATTGGGTGTATTTTTTTTCAAAAAAGAATGCTTCATGTTGCAAAATGTTCTACTTTTGCTGTTTAAAATGTTTTTTTTTTAATAGCAATGCATAGACCCCATTGAATAGTTATAGTCTATAATATAATGAATTTATCCTCTCATCTTAAAAGATCTTCTGTGTCTTGCTTCCTCCTTATTTTCTCAGTAAAGTGTTTTCTATTGAGCTATTAGAGGATGTTCAGAGACATACTTAGGAATTCTGGCACCTGGGATCTGGAGAGAACCCAAGGTCAATGTAGGGAAGGGAATATGCAGGACCAGGTTGGGGAAAAACTCACTTGGGTTGTGGGTAGATCTTGGGATTACACCACTTGGACTGGCTTTCATTCCCATTGCTCCTAATTACCTTCCTCTGATCCACCTGTGATTGGGTGCAGCTAAGGGAAAGACTTAGAGAAAGCTGTCAGTTTCCCAAGGAGTCAGACCTGTACCCCACTGCAGTGCAACCAAGACCCTTGATTCTCAAAACCTCATCATCCCTGCCAAGATAGTTGGGAGGTGGGTGTGGCAGAGAGAAGGAACATCAGTTGTCTCCCTTGACTCCAAGGCAGCATTCACTGATTCCAGGACTGGGGGCTTGGTCACTTGGAGTGGTGACCAGCCTGTTGAGTAACCAGGGTTAGTTGCTACAGCTGTGGGGTAGTGGTGTCATGGGACCAGTGGTAACGTGGCCCAAGTCCTCAGCTCTTCCTCCTACACTCCAAGTTCTTGATTTCCCAATTGTTGATGTCCTCCCCCCAAATTTATATTGAATTATGTTGTTTGTATATGTTTGCATGTATAGTGCATGTATTAACTTTATATTTATGACATATATTTTTATGTGTGCTTGTTGTCTCCCCCAATGAAATGTAAGCTCACTGCAAGTAGGGACTGTTTCATTCTTTGTACTTATTTCCCCAAGTCCTAGCACAGTGTTTGACATATTCTAGAACCTTAATAAATACTTACTAATTGATCGATTGATTTGACCTCTACCTTCTGGGTTCCTATGATGGCCTGTCTTGCTGAAGTATCTTGGGCAGAAGCTGACAGTGAAGCTTCTGAAGCTCTCCTGAAAATCTTCCCTTCTGCTCACCTTGGGATAAGAGAATCCAGAAGGAATGGTGTTTGGTTTTTTTTTTTTTGGCTTCATTTTGTTTTTGCACTAAAAGATTGTGCCTCACCTAGAACTTGCCAAGAGCTAAGGCAAAGAGGGCTTTCTAATGATAGTAATTTTCACATCTTACATGACTCCCCTGCCCAGATCACTGTACTTACAAGGTCTTGGTGATGATGCGAATGGGATTGGAAACTGTGGAGAAGAATCTTTGGGGGGGAATTAACAGCTCTATAGATAGAAATAGCTGTCATAATTTCAGTTTGCTGAGGCTTTGCTATGAGATTTCTGAATAAATGGATATGCTCTTAAAGGTCCTGCTAGAAGGCAGGAGTGACAATCTACAGTACCCAGAGCAGAAGTTAGGGTCAGGCAGACCCATTTTAGACTGGAAACAAAAGGACAACACTCTTGATGATCTGCTTATTTTTAACATATAATACCAGTTTCTAAATTGTCTATGACTACCTCTTGGGGGAGGAAATGGTGTCCCTCTAAATTGCAGCACATGGGACCAAGCACTGCTTTTTTACCTTAGTTCTAGCTTTGGAGATACTTGTATATGTGACTAGAAAATGTCCATAGATCCATAAACTTCTATGTCTTTGGCACTGTAAGGTGGTATACAATAATTCCAGTGAAAGCCCTTTATTATTCAGAGATAGTTGAACCCCAAAGCCTAATTACATGGAATAGCTAGTACAGCTGTAGAGTTTTAGGGCCTTGATTATGACATGCATACACAAGTCCTTATGAATTAATTACCCTTACCTATGGGTAGCCATCACCACTGTGAAAACTCTTGCTTTTGAAATATTTCTCTGCTCCCAGCCCCCATGATGCACCCAGCAATCCTAGAGGCCTCAGCTCTCTACTTGCTGTCACCAAGGGCAGGAGGGGACTGGGACAGCAGAGGCTAATCTCACTATTGGAGCTGCAGCTACTGAGAGAGGGGGTTGCCATCGCCAGAGCAGTTACTTATTACCTCTGGAGGTAATGGCTTCTCCCTCACTGGAAGTCTTTAAGTAAAGTGAAGGTAACAACTTGTTAGATATGTGCCTGTCTCCCTGCCTGCTTCCCTGCTTCCCCCCTGCCTTCCTTTCTCCTTCCTCCTTTTTCCCTCCCCCGACCCTGCAGGGATTTTTGTTCAAGTATGGATTGGATTAGATGGCCATTAAAGACCCTTTCAACTCTGAAATTCTTTGTGTGTCTGTGCATGCACATATCTATGTTTGTATAACTGTATTCCTGCTTTTCTCAGTTCAAAATTAGCGTACATTTTGTTCCCATAGGAATGATGGTGGTTAAATTCCATATACTTATGTACTTATTTTACATTTATATCCTAGAGATGATTGGTTAAAGAGGCTTTTGTTTAAACAAACATAAATTTATTTCTATAGGGAGATATATTCTAAATTCCAAATAATTGACTTAGAATAAACTTTTGGGATGTATCTTGTTCATATGTTAGGTATTGCTATGCACATACACAAGACCATTGTTTAAAATCCCAGGGGCTATAAATGAAAACTTAGAAAATAGGCTAATCCTATTATTTGCCTAGCCTTTCCTAAAGCATTACATGAACCTTGAATTTCACATAACAAATGCTTACATAAGCTTATGTGGATGTTTCCGTGTTTATTATTTTATAGCCAAAGTTAAAACATCAAGTAATTTCAAGAGTGAGGCATACAATGTGTAGTTTGGTTTATTCTTGTTCTCTCCCTCTCCCTCTCTCCCTCTCTCCCTCTCTCCCTCTCTCCCTCTCTCCCTCTCTCCCTCTCTCCCTCTCTCCCTCTCTCCCTCTCTCCCTCTCTCCCTCTCTCCCTCTCTCCCTCTCTCCCTCTCTCCCTCTCTCCCTCTCTCTCTCTCTCTCTCTCTCTCTCTCTCTCTCTCTCTCTCTCTCTCTCTCTCTCTCTCTCTCTCTCTCTCCCTCTCTCCCTCTCCCTCTCCCTCTCCCTCTCTCCCTCCCTCTCTTTCTGCATATACATGTGTTTTTTTCCCCTGAGTCATTCTCCAATGCCTAAATGATTTATATTTTTGAAAGCCTAATTGGCAAAGAGTGAGTAATTTGGTCTTTGGGATCCTTGTTTGTTCTAGGGAATCAGCATTCCTGATGCTCCCAAAAAATCCAGAAAGACGGCTGTGTTAAGAATGCCTGACTGATCAGCTGGTGCTCTCTTTATCTGTGCTCTGAGCCTGACTGACATCTCTGAGCACTTTTGCATCTACTCAGCCTCAAGTATGTGACCTCATTCTATAAATATCAGCCCTTTACTAGTCCCTGTTGTTCAAATTAAAAAAAAAAAAGTCCATCAAATTTTTTATCCTATCCAGTCACAAATATATACTCTTGTCAATCAAAGGTATTCCTGTATTTGCCATGAGATTTAATCCCTATTTTGTGAAGTCCAGCACATATTAAATCATACTGGACCTGGAACAGAAAAACAAAAATGAAAAAAAAAAAGGTTATTCTTCTTCAGTAGACCAGACAGGGCCCACATCTTTTTGAAATTGTGGCTCTCACAGGGCCTAGAATGAGACTGAGGAAGAAAAGAATTCTCTTTGGAAAAGTATTAGCCTAAGAGATGCATCATGTGTTTTAGCTCATGAGTCTATATTTGTAATATAAAATAAGATCATTTGTGGGGGAAGTAGTGGTTGGTCTTCTTTTGTAAGTTGTCATTGGATAAATACTGGAATTTAAGAGGAAAAATAAATCCCAATGTTCAGATTTTACCCTTTCTTGGCCTTTCATTTGGGTACCCCATTTCAGGTCCAATGGAGATTATTTCCCCCCATTTTCCTCTTACATACTGGCAATATTTGAACTCAGGTCCTCTTGACTTCTGCACTGGTGCTCTATCCACTGCACCACCTAACTGCCCCTGGAATAGTGAAGAGTCAGGAATTCAGCACTAGGATTTCCTAACTGTGACTGTATGTAAGTGATTTATCTCATTACATAACCATCTAGAAAATGACAATAATGATACTTCCACTAGCAACTTCACAAGGCTATCATGAGGAAAGCACTTTGTAAACATGGAGGCATTGTAGAAATGTACTTATTAATGTTATGGGTTTTTGTACCACAATAGACTACCACCTCCCTGAAGGCAGGGACCATGCCTTACTGAAACTGTCTCTTCCAGTGCATAGTGCAGGGATTTGTACATAGTAAGTGCTTAATAAACATTTGCTAAATGAATGAACGATAACAGCCTACAAATCTGACAGAACATAAAACAGAATAGAATAAGTATATTTATTCTTAGTTAGAAAAACCAGAATATGTTGTATTTAATAAAAATGAGTCATGGGTATTCTCTGGAGATGCCTCATGCCTAGATTCTGCCTCTAGGCCTTTTCCCCCCTCTTGCGTTCCCTCATTGTCCACAAAAAGGCATTGATTGATCCCATGCTAGACTATGGGAAGCAACAAAGGTAGTATTTGAACCCAAATCTATTGATTTGCAAATCAGTGGTCTTTTTGGCATAAACTTTGGGACCCTTCACTCATATCATGGTCCTGCTACTGAGCTCCTTAGCTTATCAGTATGCCTTTTGAAATGAAATACTTTCCTTTCAACCACTTTGTGAGGTAGATAGTATATGTATCTATAACCCCATTTTACGGATTAGAGTTCAACACAGTGTTAGGACTAAAAATCCGGGTCTCCTGATTTCAAGTGCTTTCATCACATCCTGCTGCTTTGGCTAATGTGATAGTAACATAATGCTGCATTGGTGGGACAAGTATAGCAAACAGTCAGTGAATCCCCTTGGATTTGAGTGACTCATGGATTAACCAGTTTGGAGTGGGATACAGATTAAAGTTTTGTTGCATCTGTCACAGATTCTTGTAGGATTTCGATGATCACGTGGGAGATACCTCGTGTCTAGGGAGAGAGCACTAGGGATTCATTTTGCAAGTCAAGTGCTTTTTAAAAAAATCAACAATTGGTATAATGTTATCTTATATTTTCTCCATCGCTCAGTCATTTGTGTGACCATAAAGATGTGGCCCGCTATAGCAAATTGGAGTACTACTCTAAATGCAGAATAAAACACTTTCAAAGATACAACCATTATAACACAAATGTGTTTTGCTAAACTATGTTTTGTTTTTATAAGGGAGAGCTCTTATTTGGGATGAGTTGGTGGGAGGAATAAGGATAATGATACAAGAAAAAAGTAGAGAAGAAAGAAGAAAGTGTCATGCAATATTTAGAAAATATACAGTGGAGATGAAGGGACAGAAGAGATCATGGACAAATCGACAGCACATAGACACTGTTGGTGCTACCATAGAAATATAATGTATTTGAAAGGAGCATGCTTTATGGAATAGATTCATGATTTTATTATAATCCTCGTTTTCTGGCCTTGGGTTATGGAAATGTTTGTGCTTGTTGAAGAGTTTTTAGTTTATAGTACATTTTAATTGCCCATCTCTTCTCTACTCATGTTTTCATGAAAGATACTCGATTATGAGCATAGGCCATTTTCATAAATACTTTAAAGGGATACAAAAAGCAGAATATGACTGATAGTTGTTGATATTTCTTCAGTCTCAATTTTTTTCTTCTTTTTTGCCAGAACACAAAGCCTTGAGATTATTCTATTGAAGTCTTTCCTTCTGAGATTTTCTTGAGAATCACTAAACATCTTTAAAATGATGTCACCTCCAGACTGGATCAAATCCAGCCCACTTCCTGATTTGATCTTCTTAAGTGCCATTAGAGCTTGTTCCTGTAGAACATCAAGGTTAGAGGTAGTAGATTCAAAATGCTGTTTTCATTATCACTGCCAATGAAAAGAAATCATTATGAGTAATTATAGTGCGCGTTTACATTGTACTTGATAGCTTACAACAACCTTTTGAGATAGGTGGTTTAATCAGTATTATTCCCATTTTACAGTTAAGAGATCCAAGACTCAGAGAGAATCACTGACTTATTTGTTCAAGGTCATCAGACGAATGAGGCAGCATTGTAATTTGAGTCTAGACCTTTTCCTGCAACATGTCATGAATCATAAAACATCTACGGATAGGTTCTTTTCATCCTCTTCCCAATTTCATCCACATGTAATCTTTATTGGGTAATTTTTCCCTTGTGTGTTTTTTTTAATGTTTTGCAAGGCAAATACTGTTGCTAGTCTTCTACCCTCCTCCTACACGGATTTTTGCTATTGAGATAAACTTATACTGCCTTTGGCTCCCATGTCTTTCAGCTCAACAAGAGAATTAAGAGTTTGCTGAATGCAAATGGTTCCTGAGCTCTTTTATCCTCCTTGTCATGAGGACTATTTTCATGTTTGTTCAACTCTATTAGGAAATAGATAATGTCAATAATGTCTTACTTTTCTTCATTTTGGGGGGATTTTTTTGAGTTGACATTTTTAATCAGACTAAGTTGGAACTGGTATAGTTGTACAGTTTTATATTTTTTCTTCCTTCTAATTTGCTGTTTACTTTGACCTTTGCTCTAGCCAGCTGATGATTTGATTGAAAAGATGGCAGTGATTTCAACAAAGAGGCAAGGTGGCAGTGGTATGGTGGAATGCATGGTGGATTTTGATTCAGAGATCCTAGGTCTGAATCTCAGCTTTGTTACTTATTACATTAGTGACCCTAGGCAAGTCACTCAGCCTCTCTTCATCTAGATGCCCATAAACTGGGTCCTCTGTTCCTCATTTGTATAATGAGGTCAATCAGCTTTTATTAAGTGCCTTTTATTAAGTGTTCCAGGCATTGTACTAAGCACTGGAAATATGAGAAGAGACAAAAGACCATCTCTGACCTCAATGAGCTCACATTCTAATGAGTCAAACTAGATAGCATCTAAAACTTCCTCTAGCTCTAAATCTATTATCCCATGTCAGCTATACTTATAGCATGCCATTTCTATCTTAAGTAAGACTTAGTTAATTTCATTTTTAATGATGCCTTTTGATAGTTGCTAAGTTGTGTCTTCCAAAACCCTTTTTGAAGAAAGTATTCAATAATTGCACCATAAGAAATGACAAATATGAAGACTTCAGAAAAAGTTGAGAAGACCTAGTATGAACTGATGCAGAGGGAAGTAAGCAAAACCAGGAGAATAATTTTATACAATGACCACAATAATGTTGAGGTAAACAACACTGAGAAACTTCAGAACTCTGATTAACTTAGTAACTAATCGTGAAGTAAGTCTCTTGCCTCTGATCAGAGAGGTAGTGGTACAGAGTCAGGCATTCAATTTTAATAATCGACAGTATATTCATTTGTTTTGCTTCATTATATTTATTTGATACAATAGAAAATTCTATTTGAGGATCTATTGTGAAATATAGTGATGATAAAAGTGACAGAAGCATCAGTAGAATAAACCCAATACACTAGGAGCTATTCATAATGTGTATGTAAAGTTTCTGAAGTGTCTAAAAGTCTTTGACCTCTCATTTTTTTTGTTTTGAATATTTTTCCACATAATTTTTACAGTTCTTCCTTTCATCTGCATTTTTATTAAAGTCTCTGAGTATCAAAGTACATGTGGACCTAATTTGGAAGATTTTATCAAGTTTTCCATAAACCTCAGTTTCTTCATTCTCCGCAATTATATCTTTGGTGGTCTGTTTACTTTTGCTTATCATAAACACGTAAACACATCATAAACACCTGGCAAGGTGACCAAGTATTACATGAAATGATTTTTCTGTTGCCTTTGGGCACATGATGGAACTGACATCACCATCTCCTTTAATTTATATTTCTCCATTTAGTTGTGATTCTGTTCTCAGCAATGAATGTTTAAGAGTAGGTTGCAATCACTTCCGTAATAATTTATTTACTGAGGTTCATCATAGACACTTTAAGGCAAGGTGACCAAATACTCTATGAAATTATGTTTCCTATTGCCTTTGGGCAGATGGTGAAGCCAACACCCTCATCTCTTTATTTGTGACCCTCCATTTATCTATTTCTTTTGGTTTCATTTAAATCAAGAACATCACTAGAGATGTGGTTTATTTCCTCCAGGAGCATGTCAGTTTATTGGCTCTGGGACAAAGATGGTGAATTGAAATTATAAGCGGTTAAGTTCATGTTTATGTAGTCTAAGCACTGTCTACCTCCTTTTCATCACACTGCCTCTTCCACTGAGGACAAAGGGAGGGACTGAAGAGACTTCTGGCCATTAAACATTTTTGTTTCATGTGTGGTCAAAAAGTCAATCACTTGGTAGATATCTTAGTGGAAATGAACCTCTTTTCCCTTTGCTGGACTGGTCTTCCCATGACACATCAATACTATGGTCTATTTTGTCAGTCCTATACTTAAGGCCTTTCAACTTGGTAGGGCATGCCAGAGCTTATGCTCTGTTGCTACAGACTTTAATTATAGTATATTAGTATATTAGTTGTTATTTTAAATTAAAAGTTTGATAGATTCAGTGAATTTGAATTCCCTGTTCTCTGTCTCTTCCACACAAATCTCCTTGATTCTTTGGAGAAACTTGGGACCTATTTGGTCCTGACTGATCACTGCCTCTCCCAGACCATTATTTCAGGAAAGCAAGCCCCTGAATCCCTTCACTCTCCACTCTCCCATCATTCCCTTCACTTTCAACTATTTTATAACTTGGCATAAATTCTTTCCTCCCCTTCTCATCTCTCTATTTGTGGAACAATGAGCTATGATTAAATCAGCTCTACCATTGTTCCTGGATAGGATACATCCATTTATGCCCTCTATGGTCCTTACTCACCATCCCAGTAATTTTTAGGACCAAAATACCCCTCCCTGGCCACCATTCCTTTTTGTATATTATTTCCCTTATTAGAATCTATGCTCGTTGAGGCTAGACTATCTTTCTCTCTATATTTGAATCCTTGTATTTCAGTGCTTAGCATGGTTTCTGATACATATTACATGTTTGATGGTGGATTTATTTTTTCCCCATTCATTTAGGTGCTCTGGTTTTCAATATATTCCTTACTTTATGGGTACCTAGGCAGCTAGGTGGTACAATGGATAGAGCTCGGGACCTGCAGTCAGGAAGACCTAAGTTCAAATTCTATCTCAGAGACTTAGTAGCTGTGTGACCTTGGGCAAGTCACTTAAATCACTGTTTCAGTTTCCTTAAGTGTAAAATTAGAATTAGTAATAGTACCTACTTCCTAGGGTTATTGTAAAGATAAAATGAGATATTTATAAAGCTCTTTTTATAGTGACTAGCATGTAGTAGATGCTTAATAAATGCTCGTTTCCTTCTTTTGTTAATATTAACTTTAAGTCATAAATGCCACAGAGAAAACTTTGCTGGACTTTGCAAACTTTGTATAGTATATTCAGGGAGGATTAGCACCTCTGGTATGAGGGCTTGCTGAGCCCTTTTTGAGACTTCTCATCCACCTTTTGCATTTACCTGTCCCACATCTCTCACCGTGGCTCCAAGAAGCTGTAGCATGCACAGCAGCCACACCTCAGTAAAACTGTTTCATCAGATGGGCTAAACGAGGTTGAAGATAACTGACAGGTCTCAAACCCATCAGTGAGGTAAGGGGATGTCTGTCCCCAGCATGGAAAGACTACCTCAGCAGAATGGATAGATGAGCACAATTTGTTCCAATGGCATGAAAGTAGATGACACAGGTATTGTGGAGTGCTTGGAGCTTGGTCAGACATATAAGACACCAAGGTCATCCACTGAATCCTGGGCCATAGCTAGTCATTTTGACTTTTTGTCCTGCCACTGGATTTCAATGAGAGAGACTGAGGCCTATGACTTTGTGCAACTCTGACTCACTTAAACCCAATTAATTGGCAAGTCAAGACATCACCCCATGATGTCATCGGTCTTCTTCTCAAAGAAAGGACAAACAACAACAACATTAATTTTAATTTCTTTAGTATTTTAATGGAGAAGCTTACTCAGGCTTCACAAATATCTAGAGAAGCTACCACTTTTGATAACACTAAAGTTTCACAATTTATAGCTCTCCCACTTTGAAAACGCTATGACAAATTTGATTCATAAAGCACCTTAAATAAGCAGTTATCAGAAGATATTTGGGGAAAAAAATAAGACTTTTGGCCAAGTCTTAATGGTGCCAGTTCAGCCACTACAAGGTAAGAAGGAAATAATTTCAATTTAGTTAATGGCAGAATCAAAATCCCTAGCCAGAGAGCTGTCACTACCCAAATGCTAGTGGCTTACATCTATGTGCTTTATGAGGTGTGTTTATTACGAGGTAAGTAGTGCAAGTATCTGCCCCCATTTTAAGGCTAAGGAAACTGAGGTTGAGCACTATGTTAGAACTTTGAGCCCAGTGGAATCCTCTGATTCCAAAGGCTTCTTTCCACTGCCCCACCCTGTCCCAGCTGATGCAACCGTAGCACAACACTGAAATGGGGAGACAAGTTGCAACAAATGGCAGATGAATCTCTGTGGGTCTGAATGACTCACAGAGTAACCAGTTTGGAGAGGAGAATCCAGATTAAAGTTCTTGAGGGCTTGATGTGTTTAAGGAAGTAATGCTGTTCCTTTGGAATGTGATGGCAACTAAGGGTCACTGAGGAGCCAAGGTGAAAAAGGGAGAGGGAGTTGCAGCAGCAGTAAATCCTGTAAAGAGCAGAGGAAAGTGTTTCTGTAAAAGGTTGACTAGAACAAAGGTTGGGCAAGAGCAAGGAGCTCCAAATAGGACAAAAGTCAAAATTTATATGACCTGAGATAAGAGTGAGAAATGAAGGATTTGTTAGGAAGAAAGGAAAATTCATCCTTTGTGCTGTCTTTGCTTCCTTAGAAAGAACAGCTGAGCTTTGGTTCCCCATCCCAAGTAGTACCTGGAGTGATGGCACTTTGAGAGATCATAGCAAAGATTTAGAACTGGAAGGGAAATTAGAATCCATGTCATCCAACAGTTTTAAATCTGGAGTCCATGAACTTTTTAAAAATGTGTAACTGTATTGCAAAATAACTGGTTTTGTCTGTAACTCTATGAATTTTACTTTATGCATTAAAATATGTATGTATATATAGAACACATGTATGCATGTATGTATGCATCTTTGTATGTATATATTTCTACAGATAATCAAATGGGTCTAGGACACAAAAAATATTAAGAACCCTTGTGTCACCTAACCAATTCACTTTAAAGATGAGGAAACTAAAGACCACAGAAAATTAAATGACTTGCCTAAGGACACAAAGGTAGTAAGCAGCACATCTGGGCCAGGTAAATCCAACATTATATTGCCTTCCCACTGGAAATGCTAGACATATCTCATAGAAGAGAGATCAGTGTAAAAGAAAGTTCTTAGCTTATTAGGCCTATATCTTCCCTATACTTCTGCTTATATGATGTTTATAAAGGATCAAATATATTCTGAAATAGTGGATAGAAGACTGACTTTGGAGTCAGGGTGAACTGGGTTCAATCCTGCCTCCAATACATACTAGCTCTGTGCCTGTAGGCAAGATAAATTTTGTGAAATCATAAGGATGAAATCTGATATCTGAGATACAAGAACTGATTCAAATATATAAGAATGAGAGCCATTTTCCAATAGGTAAATTGTCACTCTAAGACCAAATATTACTTTACCTGTATCTCTTTTTAAATTTCTATTTTTCCATATGTTTTATAACATATATAATTGTTCTACAGCAATACATGTATACAATAGATAAATTGACTCTGTGGGTGTGTGTATACGCAAACTTTTTTTTGCTAAGATGTTCAAGATCAAAAAGTTCAGAGACCATTTCAATATGCTGCCTCTCCTCTATGTTAAATAGTATAAAATCATAACTAAAAACTATATACTTTTATCCACTGTAATGGGAGAATTTTTTAATCCTTCACTTCACAAGTACTATAAATGTGAGTTGGAAACTGATCGAGTCATTAGCTAATAAGGGAAATTCGGTTGGCTAATCTTTCTCCCTTTAATCAAAAACCATAAGGGTATCTCTGACAGATTCTAAAATGCCTAGTAAAGCTTACCTTCTTTCTCTGAGGTCCCTTCTAACCAAGATTCTGTGATCCTGATCTCATAAGTCTTCTCTTCTCTAGGATAAACATTCTCATTTCCTTTAGTTCATCCTCATAAGACGTGATCTTAGAGCCCTTTGCCATCCCAGTTACCTTCCTTTCTACACTCTCCAGCTCATCATTGTCTTTCTTAAAATGGTATCCAGAACTCCATTATTTCATCTTTATCTCTTCTTTTTAAATGTTTATTTTTGTATATGTTTTGTAATATACATAACTATTGGTCTGATCAGTTCATAGAACTATATACCATGATCAAGTCCTTTCTTATTCTGGATACTACATCTCTGTTAATGAAACCTAAGATTAAATTAGCTTTTTTTAGTTACATTGTTGACTCATCTTCAGTTTGCAATCCATTCAACTCCACAGAGATTTTTTCAGACAAACTTCTGTCTAGCCATGTCTCCCCCTTCTTTTACCCATGACACTGATTTTTTAAAGCCATATTCTGTTTTGTCTGTGTTCATTTATAGGAAGTATTTTAAGATGTGTGAGCCTTGTCATCAGTGTGACTAAGACATGAGCAAGACAAATGTGGCACATGGAGCACTAGTGTTGATTCTTAAATAAATCAGTGTGTCACTAGCATATGAATGAAACTTAAGTCTATGTTGACTCTCAAATGGCCTACAGTACAAGCATGTGACAGTGACAAAGACAACCAGAAAGAGAGAATAGAGTCTCTGACTCTGGGAAATTCCAAACAACAGATTCCATGTCTTTTTTGCAGCTGACCTAGTGATTTTGACCAAAGGATCAATTATTCATTTGGTCCCAAATATAGCAGATATTAAAATGCAGAGAATGTTGCCAGCCATCTTGATTGATGTCTCCTCAGTGGTAGGCAATGGTAAGAAAGAAGTAGATAAATTTGAGTTGGCTATTGTTAGAAAACCTTGCACACCAGAATTCAAGAACTTTGAGCTAGAAATAGGAGGTTAAAGATCAGATGGCATCTACAAATATTTATCATCTGAGACAGCTTTCTAATTGTTTACTAGCAGAAACACTTTCACTTTTGCAATATGGATTATACAATTGTACAAGTTTGATGAATTTTCCCCTAAATCGTTGGAATCATTGTAGAAGCATAAATACTATACTTGAATATTCTTCAAGCCAAAAGGTTTTTATAGCTGATTTTCCATAAATATGCTACAGCATTCTGTGATGAAACACTTGTATTTATCTCTTAATTTTGATATTGGTTACACATAATTCACTGGTAGCAGTAGGGTTTTAAAGAGTAGTAAGGATAACATCATTGAAACTTCCTTTCATAACATCTTGTTCAACCCCCCAAATCCTCCTAATATATATATACATCCCTCCTCCTCAACCCCCATGAGTTTTTGAGAAGAAAATTTTTAAAACTGTATAATTCTTTCCTTGATCCTTTTTCTGGTTAGAAACAAACACAAAACTGCCCAAAGGTACCCTGATAAATGTGTTCTATCTTTTGCTAAGGGTTGTAACATGTTCAGTTGAAGGCCTTTCACACTGGCTTCTAATTGGAGAAGAGCAGAACCTGGCACCACTCACTACTCCTTTTCCATATCCAGCTGTTTTTCCCTCTTCTACCTCCTAATTTCCAATTCTTCAATTGACCTTGGGCTGGGAGTACATGGAACCATAAGTGCCAACAGTACAACTCCAAGTCTGTGAAGAGACACAGACCATGAACTAGGGTTGTAGGAGGTGCCTGGTCCTTCCTCCCATGAACCAAAAGTATGTCATCCTCCAAACTCAATGTAATACAATTTCATAGAATTTTATTGTTCACCCACTGTATGCAAGATATTGTATTATGTATTGAGAGAGATATAAAGATAAATAGGACCTGGTCCCTGCCTTTCAAGAAGCTTATAGCCTAGTAGAGGAAATGGCAAGATATGTACTCAAATAAGTATAATACAAAGCAGAATTTAAGTATATGAGATAGGTTCAAACATATAGGTTTTCATTCTAATGACTCTAGAAAAACTGATGGAAGGAAGAAATGTAAAAGCCTCTGGGTTGTAATGAATGTAATGAATTTTAGATTCTGAATATTAAAACCACCATGTAAAGAGGCAGCAATCATAAGGGCATAGTGTTAGACTAGGAGTCATGGGACTTGAGTTCTAGTTTTAAGTTTCCAACTCACTAATTTTATGACCTTAATTAAGCAAGACACAGACACTCCCAACCTTAGTTTTCTTAATCTGTAAAAAACAATTTCCAAGTCACTCTTCTCTAGTAAATGGAAAACAAAATTCATATAATCATGAAATTTCAGGGCTGTAAGGGACTCTTCAAGAATATGATCACACAGTCATAAGTCTAGAGCTAGTAGGGAACTTTGAGAGACAATATGGTTGGAGTTGAGAAGACCGAGGCTCAGATCTCATACCAGACACTTGTTGTATGACCCTGGGCAAGTCACTTAGCCTATGTTTATTTGCCTCAGGTTCCTCATCTATAAAATGAGGGGGTTCAATTACATGACCTCTAATATTTCTTGCCCCTTTAAATCTGTGATCCTAGGAATGAAAGTTGTTGTGTGACTGTGGTTTAGAATCAGATACTTGCCTCTAGATTAGTGTATATGTAGTTAGATTAGTGTATATGTAGTTACTATGGAGCAAGATAATTATTTGAACAGTGAGTTTCATATTTTTGCAGGATAAGAGAGAAGAACTGACAAGAAAAATGGTGAAGTTTAAATCTAAAGATCTTCTTTATAATATTTTTAGCTAGGTAGATATGAATTATCCTGATCATCCCCCTTGTATGTTTAAAATGTATTCATGCCTTCCTTCTTCAGTTTAGTTGTATTGCTTTGTAACACATTTTTGTAGTCCAGGCAACATTGCTTCATTTACTAGCTTTATATTGGCTTATATAACAGCAACAACTGTGGCAATAATAATAACTAGCATTTATATGGAACCTACTATGTGCCAGACAGACACTGTGCTAAATGTTTATTTAATTACTAATTGATTTTAATTTTAATTTAATTTAATTATTAACACTAAACATTATCTCATTTGATCCTCACAACAACCCTGGGAGGTAGATGCTATTAATATCCCCATTTTACAGTTGAAGAAGCTGAGGTTAAGAGAAATTAAGTGATTTGCCCAATGTCACATAGCTAGTGGGACAATTTCTCGATGAAGAAGTCTTTCTAGGGTGAATTTTTTTAAGTGCAATGTTTCATCCATAGTAAGAGATGAAATACAGTATATCTACTTTGAAAATGAAAGTAATGACAGAATATGCTTTAATAGAACTAATCAAATGAACAAAACTAGGGTCTATATGATCCTTATGACCAATTTTTAAAAATGTTGGATGACGTCAGGGACATGTCAGAGAGAGGCTGCTAAAATTATAACAAGTTCTAATCCCCTTCTGAAGGAAATCCTAAACACTTGTTGAGAAGTATACCCTTCTTAAACCATAGTGTGTATTTTTGTACTTCTGTACATGAAATGCATATATAAGTAGTGTGTGCTTACTGGGACTGGTATTTGTTGGTTTCAGTATAGGATTTCTAGTTCAGATGCAGAATAATCAGGAAAAAAATTTTTCCTTTATTTTCTACATATTCAAACATTGCTTGGGGAGAGTTAACATTTTCTTCTTTTTTTGTAACTGTTGGCATTTATGATGTATTTTGAGAACCTTAGCTAAAAAGACATTAATCCCAAATGTGATGCAGTGGAAAGAGCACTGAGTCCAGAGACCTAGGTGCAAGTTTCAGCTCCGCCATTAACTAGTTGTGAGGCCTTGGGCAAGCCCCACCACCTCAGGAAAATGTTATTTAATTGATTACTTGAGAGACTGATGGCAGAAGCAATGGATATAAAGTCAGAACAACTTAGTTCAAACCCAAGCTTCTGCCATTGGCTCAAGCCCCCATTGATTGTATTCTCCCAATTTTAGAGGGTCCTCTGCATCCCAGTTCTACTTAACTATTAACAGTCAGATTAGCTTTTAAAAAGAAAGATTTGCTTCAAAGGTATAAAAGGAACAATCTGACAACCCCCCCCCCCCCCAATATCTGGGGAGGTATAATCCCTCCTATACCAACATACCATATATAATCTCCCTTATAGTTCAATCTCTGGGGAGAGGAGGGGAAGGGAATCATAGCCCTAACCTAACTTCTATATAACATCAGTCTCACAGAGTTCAGGTTCAAAGCCCCCCTGAGCCCATGTTCCAGCAATCTGGTTTCTCAGGGTTTCCTTGCTGAACCCATAACAACATCTTGCTTGGAATCCTGGCTTCAAAGTTACCATGATTTGAGCTCCTGAGTCCAGGTACTCCTGTACCTAGAAATCATAAGGACAAATGAAACTGCCCTAAACCCTAAACCTGTTTCTCAAGACATCAAGCCTTAAAGTGGCCAGAGGAAGATGGATGTTTTCTCCACACTCAGCTTAGTGCATGATGATCATCCTGTGGTACATGAATAAGACCTTTACCATTGGATGCAGATGGAAAGAGAGCAAGACTGTCCCATTCTGGTACTTTTAAAGACAGCCTGTTCTGCCTCTGTAGCCAAAGGAAAGAGTTTGCTTCCACCCACAGGGCAAGGGAACACAGAAGCTTTCTCTCAGAAGGAAGTTTCTACTCTCTCCCACATGGGTTCCTCCAGCTTGGGTGAGCCAGACATGTGCAAAGCCCAGCTACAATCCTACATAGTTGTTGGTGTGTTGAGTTCCCCATTAGATAGTGAAAGCCTTGAGAGCAGTGACTGTTTTTTGCTTAGCACAGTGCTTAGCACATAGTAGGTGCTTCTTTAATGTTTGTTGACTTGACCTAGGCCTCAGTTTCCACATCTTTAAAATGAAAGGGTAGACTTAAATGATCATTGGATCCCTTCTGGTTCTCTGAATCTATGAGTTCTTTCTTCCCTCTCTCTGTCATTCTGTGGACACGTGTAAGACAGTGGAAGATGGAAGTTTAGGAGGCTAACTTGGAACTCAAGGTAGGGAATCATGAAATAGGTACATGGTGGCAGATAAAGGAAACCAGAGACAGAATCACACATAAATAAAAAGGGAGTGTAGTCTCACAGACCACAGAGAAACAGCGTGACAAAATGCACCTGTTGATGGACAATAGACATTCCTTACCTTGTTTGTTTTTGTTTAAACATATTCTACCTTGACTGTGATGAGCAAGGAGACTTAGAGGTCATCTAGTTGCATACCCTCATTTTAGAGGCCACATAACTTGCCTTAGGTCACATGACTCTGGGAACTGAATATGGATACCGGCTGCCAAAACCACCATTTCCCCCACTGTACTAGCTGCCTTCCAAATAATTATAAAATGTCTTTTTTTTGTCTGAGGCTCTGTGATACTTTTGTCCTATAACCTATATTTGATGTCCATTAGTCAGCAATATTTAGGAAAGTGATATGTTTTATGTTCCATCATACTTAATATCATGTGAGGCCAAAGACCCATCTGTAAAATGAGACCACTGGACTAGATAACCCAGAAAGGACTGCCTATCTCTAAATCCTATGACCCTGAACAGTGAAATGGACAGGACAGAATTTCTCAGACTAGAAGAGCTAAGACCTTTTTTTTTCTCCATGAGAGGGATGGTAAAGGGAAAAGAAAAGGGGAGAGAGTGGGCAGCGAGTTGGATGAAAGAGCTGTTAGGGAGAAGAGAATGTAGCGTATACTTTAAAAGTAAGTCTACAGAATATGTCCACTATTTCCTTGGGTATTTACGGAAGCGTGGATAGCTTTCTTCTCTACCTTCCACCCAATTACACAACCACCAACTCCAAACCCTACTTCCCTTTTACCATCCATCATGCCAGTAAAAGTTCTTGTGGAATTGTCAGTTTAAGAGGGGGAAAGGACATGGACAACTAGGTGTTAAATTGGATTTTTTGTTTCTACATTAAGTTTGACCCTCTTGACTTTGGGGCAAGAGTTAACACTTATCAATTTTTAGGCCCACTGATCTCTGGGTTTGTGAAAAAAATCTCTGCAGAAATAGTAAACTACCATTTGATCAAATGAGATAATATCTGTAAAATGCTTTGCAAACCTTAAATTGTGCTACAAATGTGAGCTACCATCATCATCATTATAATTACTAGTTACATTTTTAGAAATATATTTTTCCTGAGGCACTTGACCTAATCCAAAGAGACTCCTAAATTAACGAGTACCTTATGTGCCGTGTAATTTACCCAACATTTATTAGGTACCCATTATGTGCAAGAAATTATGTTAAATAATGAGGCTATAAAAACAGAAGATGAAATAGTCAAGCATTTGAATGAAACATTCTCTGCCTTCAAGAAACTTACACTCTGTATAGTTCAGAGTCTATATTTCACGCAAATGGAAGGGAATGGGAAACAATGTAATCTGTCCTTTCAGTGAAGTTTAAAATGAGTTACTGCACAGCTGAATTTGGTGATCATCATGAAGATGGACATAGGTAAATCATCTTTAAAAGGAGGATAATAGTAAGAACACCTACCTCAGAGAGTTATTGTGATAATATGTTTGAATCACGTTGAAAATGTGATAATATGTATAAATCACTAAAAAATATGTATAAATCACTAAAAAATGCTAGTTTCTACTGCTTAAGGGAAGACTGAGGAGTAAAATAGAACCAAAGAGAATAGAAACTGACTCCATTTTACAATTAATCAGCACTTTTCCTATAGGAGATGAATGAATTAACAATCTATATCAATATAATCACAAGCAGGGGTCTTATTTTTGTTTTCTTGGCTGATACTGGGTGAAGTAGTTATGGACCCAGGACACTCTCATTTGTATGTTGAACTTCTACCTTATTTCTTATTTTATATGTCAGTTATGCAAAAAATACTTTGTTAGCCATATATCATGCCCATTGCAGAGCCTTGAAATTGGGAAAAAGCAGTGGAATTTCTTAACTTCTTTGCAAAAAAAATTGAATTGTGAGCTTTAAAGAAAAGAAATTTTCAGAAAATGAAGGTAAGATGAAAGGGTCACTACAGAAATACTATTAAAGGGACAGAGTCTACTCGTGTATTTATGGATGTGTGGCTATGTAACTCATACTTTAAAAAATTAATTTTTGAATGGATATTTGAATTCATTGACTATTAGGGGTAAACAAATGGGAGAGAAGGTGACAGGTTCTTTTTAAATAAATCTCTAAGATAGGAAGTTTAAAGAGAAAGGAGGACAATTCTGTGGATAAAAAAACATTTAGAGTTAGGTTTAGTTCTAATTCATTCAGGAAATATTATTGAGAACCTCTGTACCAGGCCAAAAGTGCTTGTCTGTCCCTCTCCTCCCTTCTGCTTTGCATAGAGGGTTATCGCTGACTGGCTTCACAAAGACCAGCTTCAGGGGGAACAATGTTTGAAAACAGTCAAGTCTATTTTTGGCACAGGGGCAGTATGGGAGAATGTGCAGGGAGAGAAGGCAAATAAGATACAAAAGGACGAGACTAGGCGTAGGAAGGGAAATGAAGAAAAGGTGGAAATAGGAAATAAAGAAACATAGACAGTTTGGAATACAAACACTGATTCTGTATAAACAGAGGTTTGGGTTTGGGTTACAGCTGGCATACATGATTCCTTGAAGGCTTTTAGTATCTATGTTTCATCATAGAAAGGAATTTCCAAATTTGTAGCTTCCATTTTTGGCAGAGCAATTTTCCCTCATTTTAATCAAACAAATTATTTCCTCTCCTGTGTTTCCCCAAAGCTTGTTACTCTATTGCTTCATGTCAGGGTAGGGTTAAGGAGAGGAACAATTCCATTGGTGGATCAGAGAATTGTGCAAGTAAGTTAAATGATTACACCACAGGAGGTGGAATAAAGCTTGTTTGAAGGGAGCAGTATTTATTTCTAAAAGCTGTTTGATATTTCTTAATGAGCATTGCTAGTAAGAAGGGAAATGGAATGAAGCTCCATTTTAGGCAAACTCAATAGGTGAAAATCCCATTTTAAAGGAACAGGTAAATTAACTACACAAGAGGACTTACTATAAAAAGTCCTTTAAATAGCAAGTTCCACTAGAACATTTAAAATAATCCCATTTGTCAAAATTCAATTTACTCATACATTTTTCAGGAACACATCCACAATAGAGGTGAGACCCATTCTTTAAGACAATCGAATGAGGTTTATTTCACAACTAATGTTTCTAAGAGCTGTTTTAGACAGAAGTACCATTACATTCTGAATTGTGGACAGTGAATCAACTTTCCATCTACTGACTCCACAAAAACGTACACAAGGTTTAATGTGCAATAGCACTTGGATGCTGAAGAGTCCTATAAAGAAAACTAAAAGCAATTAAATAATATCTAGTTTTTTTTATAACTCTACTTTAACAATATTATCTCATTTAATCCTCACAATAATCCTGGAAGATGGGTGCTATTATTATCTTTATTTTTGAGATGAAGAATTTTATCTTAAAACACAGATTGGTTAAGTTATATGCCCAGGGTCACACAACTAGCAAGTGTCTTCAGCAGGATTTGAACTCAGATTTTCCCGACTCCAGGTCTAGTGAGCTTTCCATTCACCACCTTGCTGCCAAAACATACCTTGTATGTTTCATATACTTAGCAGTTATTTTATAAATATTCTGTACATATTTCTATATGTACATGTATTCCCTGTTAGAATATAAATTCCTTGAAGGCAAAGACTGTGCCTTCTGTCATTGTCTTCTCCAGAGATATGGAGTAAGTGGCACCTGATAGGTGCTTAATAAATATTTGTTGATTAATTGATTGATAATGATCTATTTTTTTAAACTATTTAGGTTTTAAGAGTAATGATTTTGCTGCAACCACAAAACATTGTTTTCAGTTTCCACACTGGTTTTTCCTTGTCCTTTATTTTGTAATCAGCTGTTAATTTACTTCATGTAATCACTGGAAATTTCCACAACTACGCTGATGCATGTGAATGGTATGATAGCAGAGTCATAACAATGTGACTTACTGAGATAGAAGAGGGACCAGTGATAAGGCTAGAGTGGGAATTTTCAGATCCCACCACATTTTGTAGAAGGGATCGCATATGTTCCTCTACAGAAGTTCTCTGATGCCTTATCATGGCCTAGTGCTAGCCCTTGGTTCGGGAAGATTCTTTCAGCAGAGTTAAGCTCTGGAAGGTTCTGTCCAATTAAATTGAGTGGGAACCTGGTGATTCATGTATGTGTCCAAGGACCAGCCCAGACCACTTCAGAGTGGCTCATTAGCAGTGTGGCTACAGGTTGTGGAAGGAATACACATCCCAACAAAACCACCTAAACTTGAAGTATGAAAGTACTGTGTGTGTTACATATTTCTTAGTTACTCAGTGGCTTTGAATATTATTGTAGGACGTAATAAATTTTCATTAGTACGTGAGCCCAGCAAGAATCCCCAGAAATCAAATGAGATCCCAGAAATTTAACATATAAATATGTTAGCATATTGACCATGCACATTTGTTACAAAACAAAGGTTTTGTTTTTCTTTTTTTCAGTTGAGGAGGTAGAAGAGACAGGAAATAAATACTTATTAATTGAAAAAAGTTAAATTCAAAGTAAACAAATATATCGGCACAGTTTTAACTGAGTGCCTTTCTTCCAGAAGCTGGTTTGGTAAATTCAGCCTTTCCTCAAAATATGATAACCAAGATACCTAACTTGAGATGCTAAACTCTCCTTCCTTCCCAAACTCTTGCATTTGAAAAGGACACCAGAAATTAAATTCATGTCTTTGGTTCAATAGTTTTCCTCGACTTGCCTAGGGTCCTAAATAAGCTGCTAAACTAGGATTTGAACTCAGGTCTTCTTGATGCTGAGTCCAAAGCCCTAACTACTATTCTACACTTATAATACCTTCTACTACTAACACGAATAAAGCATCTTTCGGATCTTTGTGCTTTTACTTCATAAATCACTCTATCTATCTTACAGAACTATATGGAGGCAGCTAGGTGGTGCCATAGGGCACAGTGCTGAGCCTGGAGATAGGAGTTCAAATGTGGCCTCAGACACCTACTAGCTGTGTGACCCTTGGTAAGTCACTTCGCCCTGTTGGTCTCAGTCTCTCATCTGTAAAATGAGCTGGAGAAAAATATGGCAAACCACTCCAGTATGTTTGCCAAGAAAACCCCAAATGGGGTCATAGAGAATTGGACATGACTGAAACAACTCAATAACAACACAGAATTATATATTTTAAAAATTTGATACAAATCTATTTTAATTGTTAACTTTTAGTTAGACTTAACTATAAAACCAATTAAAGATACTTTTAGAAGACATTTATAATTTTTACATCCCTTCTATTTATTATTTTAATTTATGTGATATAGTTCTATGACATTGATATGCCATAATTCCTTCAACCATTCCTCAACTGTTGTACATTTAGATTTTTTCCTATTGTTTACAATACAAATAACATTGCCATAAATAATTTTAATAGCTCTTTTAGAGTACATTTCAAAAATGGGATCATTAGGTCAAAGGATATAACTAATTTTTTGTAATTCTTGTCTACTCTAAAAATTTCTACCAATTTGTCATTCCACCAGTGAAGTATGAAAATAACTATTTCTTCCATAACTTCCTATTATTACTAAGTTTTGTCACATTTAGATATTTTTGATAACTTCACGGGTGTGTGGGGGAAAGAACCCTGCTCTTATGCCTCATCAAAGGATGAAGATGATTTGGGGTTCTTGAAAACTATACTGGTGGAATATAATTATAGATTACACACTACTAAGAAAGGCTTTGATTACCATCCTGATAATGTAGTAGGTCTTTGGCCAAGGACCAACCTAGCTCTAAGTACAGAGTGTTTCATTACCAATAGATTGGACTCTAGATGGAGAATGTTTTGGCCATGGCCACTCATGAACCAAAGAAAGTAAAACATGCACTGTTCTATGGAAAGGCTTTTCCCACTCTGTCATAAATAAAAAAAAGAATGCATCATATCCTTTTAAAATCATTATGATTATATTTCATTTTATTTTTTTATGTCATGCTATTTGTTAATTTTATGAATACATTTCATTTTGACACAACAGTCACTCCTCAACAAATACCCAAACAGTCACCACTCTTAAGAACATTTTCTCCAAACCGTTTATCTATTGTTAACAAAAAGGAGAAGTTGTGCCCTTTTAACTCTGATGGTGTGATACTGGCATAGACTACTGTATTGGCCAGATATTGATTGCCTCTAGTTGGTGACTTTGTTTTATGTTGCTGTAAATATAACCTGCCTCTTGGCCAAGCCCAGGGGGATTGATACAGAAGCTTTGCTCATGATTAGCGATGTGGCTTACAACATTCTCCTAATTCTTGGAGTGGGGTGGGGGGAAGGGTCATGACCTTTTCCTTAAATTTAGTGAAGCTGGAGGAGATTGCATTTCTTGTCTTTCCCTTCTAGAAGATCATTCAAATTCAAGGGCAGGGGCAAATTGTTTTTTTCCTCCTACTTCTGAATTTAGGGGATGTTAGGTAAACCTTCCCCTCCTCCCCCACCCTACTGCAACCAGCGGGCAGGTAAGAACCTTAGCTCCTCAAGATAACCCTGTCAATGTCCTTGTAGGCTGTAAATAAAGGCTGGCAATATAATAGTATCTGACATCCATATTGCACTTTCAGATTTGCTTCAAGTGCTTAAAATTCATTATTTAACTGGAGTCTCACAAGAATGCTATGAAGTAAATAGTCCAGGCATTCTTATCCTCAGGGCAGCTCGGTGGCAGTGGATAGAGTGCCAGGTCTGCGATCAGGAAGACCCAAGTTAAAATTTGACCTTAGATACTTACTAGTTTTTTGACCCTGGGCAAGTCACTTAACCCTGTTTGCCTCAGTTTCCTCATCTTTAAAATGAGCTGGAGAAGGAAATGGCAAACCACTCCAATATCTTTGCCAAGACAACCCCAAATGGGCTCACAGAGAGTCAGATATGACTGAAACAGTTAAACAACAAAAATTCTGATCTTCAGTTGACAAATGAGGAAACAGAGGCTCATAGTTTAAGTGACTTGCTTAGGCACGACATTAAACATTGAGTGTGGGTCTCTTGTTCTACTTTCTCCATTTTACATTTCTTCATATAAAACTTTGTCTGAATGTTTCATATTTGTCTTTATGCTAACTTTTGGGCCTGTAGTTTTGTTTCCAGTTTTTAATTGTCACAAATAGCAAGCAATCTTATCACAAACATGCTGTTATTACAAATAATTTCAACTTTTTGAGAGCAAATATTGCATGTAATTTACCTTTGTGTCTAGGATCATTGGATCACAGTTTTAGACCTGGAAGGAACTTTAGAAGCCAGTGAGTCTAATCCTCTCCTTTTACAGAGGAAAAAATAGAAAAATAGACTGTTAAGTGATTTGCCTAAGGTCATATAGCAAGTATCTGAAATGAGATTTGAATTCAAGTCCTCTTCATGCTCTAACCACTACTCTACACTAAAATACCAGAAGCAAATTCAGCAAACAATTGTTAAATACTTTCTATCCATAATATACTGTGCTAGGTACTGGACAGCTAGATAGGGCATTCATGAAGCACTTACGTGCCAGGCAGTGTGCTGGGAATACAAACACAAGAAAGCAAGACAATTTCCCCTCTCAAGGGGCTTATATTCTAATGAGGGAAGACAACACATTAAAATGGGTTCTAGAAAGCAGGGAGAGGGCCTGGCAAGGAGACTTTGAGGAGATGCTTCAAGGCCTGAGTCCCAGGAAGATAAGGCTATCAGAGGTGGACGAGCCAAGTTTGAAGTCTACATTTTTAGTAGGGTAGAGATGGATAAAAGGAGTGCTCTGTCAGGGAGATTGGTGAGAACCTGCAGATAAACAGTTAGCAGAGTCAGCTTCATGTGGTGTATAGTTTCCTAAATAGACTGGTGACCATATAATTCATAATTCAGAGTTGTGAATTATGAGCTATGAATTATGAACCCTGAGCACATGGGGTCTCCTCCCTTATACCCTTCCCTGATAAGAGTTGTGTGTGTGTGCTTACTCTTCTCCGCAGATACGGAATTCCTTGATGGAAAATTCAGATTCAACTCAGGTTAAATTCATGTGTTTGCTTTAATAAGTTAGTGCTTGTGAATTAGTATTATCCATCCCCCCCTTATTGCTAACTAAATGGTTCTGTTTAATATCTAAAAGTTTCCTTATTGTGAATTGCTGCTTATATAGATGGAAGCGCACCTGTGAGGCCTCAAATACTAAAGTGGTGAGCAGTATGGGTGCTATCTTACTCCCTTTCCAGTTTTTCGTTTAGGACCCTGAAAGAATTTAAGTATTATCACTTGGTGGCTCTTCTGTGGGTGCCTAAACTTGACCACATGACAGCAGATTGAAGTGAGAAAGCTAGCCCAGAGAGTGACTGGTGTGAGGCCCTGTGGTCCTACAATCTTTATATCTGGTTTCGGAGACAGCTTGTTTCAATATTTAGATTTCAAAACAACATGTGCAGAAAATCTATATTCACCAAAAATACATTGTGAAGGAAAAGCTGCTGCTAGAGAAGACCTAGGGCTTGGAAGAGATATAAACTTAATGTACCAACTTCCCATCCTTTAAACTAACCATAGGCCAAAATGAACAGGATTGGTGCTCTGGCAGCTCCTCCAACCTGGAAGGTGAAAATGGAGCATTTGCTCGAGAGTCCTGATGAAGACAGAAGCAGTTTAACAATGGCTACAATACATGGTAACTTGCTTAGGTGGACACTGCCATGAAGATGAGAGATGAGCTGAGTGGAAAGATCTGACCTTGTACTTGAAGGTCAAGTTCACCTCCCTGGTTATAGCTTTACCATGGTAGGTTTTTTATTTTGACTTCATCTTTTGGTAGCTGACCTCAGGGTCAAAAAGGAGAACTATTTTAATGAGTCTTTACCTCAACAAATAGCATTAGCAGGATATTGGGCAACATCTGTCTGGTTTTGTCATCACCCAGATCAGAGTTTTACTAATATTTATACTCAGGTAACTGGGATTTCTTGCCAAATGGAAAAGTACCTGAGAATTGGGAGGTAAGAATGGAAATCATATTATAAACTTCAGAATGAACTTAGATGTTCATCCCTTCTTTATTTGCATGCTAGAACTTTTGATAATGCGTACAGTGTCTAAATGCTTTGTTCTTAAAAAATATATGATTTACAACTTTTTATATAAAAATGCAAAAAAATACTATTATAAGTGACCAAATTAACTATAAAGGACATGAGGGAAGATGCTATCTGCATCCAGAGAAAGAACTGATAAATAGAAGTACATATAGAATGAGTATACATATTCATGTTTAATGGTAGCCATCTCTAAGGTGGGAGGGGGGAAGGGAAGAAAAAATGGAAAAAAGAAATGTATATGATAATTTTATTATGTATTTAAAAGGAATAGCAAGTTGTATATAATAGATTTGTAATCACATGTGCAATCATCTTTTAAAAAAATTAAGTGTTATGGAAATTCTTGTTTTATTCCATAAGTTAAAAATAAAATAAATAAAAATTTTTAAAATGCAAATTTAAAAAACCTCTTTGAATCTAAATCCAATTCTGGTCTATCTTGTTTGTAGATGGAATCAATTTTAATGAAGTTATGCCCCTTATCTTAATCTCAATGTTAAAAAAAAAAAAAAGCTCTCAGGTACTTTATAGTTTTATAGGACAGATGTGAATGATAATGATAAGATAATTGTTGCCATTCAGTTGTGTCCTGCTCTTCGTGACCCCATTTGGGGTTTTTCTTGGCAAGATGCTGGACTAGCTTGCCATTTCCTTCTCTAGCTCATATTACAGATGAGGAACTGAGGTAAATGGGATTAAGTAACTTGCCCAAGGTCACATAGCTAGTTTGAGGCCGGATTTGAAGCCCTGAAGATGAACCTTCCTAATTCTAGGCCCAGTGCACTATCTACTATACCACCTAGCTCTCCCTAATAATGAATGCTAATATTTATATGACACTATTTGCCTGTACTGAAGTAAGTGCTTTACATTTATTATCTCATCGATCCTATCAACAACCCTGGGAGGTAGGTGCTATTATCCCCATTGTATTAGATGAAGAAACTGACGCAAACAGAGGTTAATTGACTTGCCCAGAGTCACACAGCTAGTAAGTATCTTGAAACTGGATTTGAACTCAAAATAAATATAAGTGTAAAACATATAAATATACAATCAAAACAATAAAAATGGAAGATTTTTTTTTGTGTTGTAGAAATCATTATATTGGAGTTCCTTTAAGGTCACTAGAGTCTCAGAGATGGTTCTGGAATATCCCAACTGTTCTTTTGAGTATTCTTGTCAAAATATCTCTTAGAAATTGGAAAAGTGGGATGAGAACTATCCTGGGTTGGCAAAGAGTCTGGAATTTAGGATTTATTATTGATAAGAAATTAAGTCTCTAAGCACAAGCAGTTGCAGTTTTAAAAATTCAAAAGCAATTTTATAATCCACTATCTCAGATATGTAACAATGTGTTCTTAGCTCTCAATATAAAGCCAATAAAATGGGGGCAGAGGAAAGAATATTATCATTTAAAAGCAAGCTATGCTATCAGTGAGAAAGTACATTTGATGCTCCATGAAATTTGGAAGTTACTAACTCAGCTGATTCGCTCCTGGAAAAATATCTTAGCAAAATAAAAAGCCAGATTTCATTCCAGAAGGCCACAAGAAAAAAATCTCTTAGGCACAAATGAAAGATTTATAATATAAAACTCAACACAAAAACCATTATTCATGCTGCATATTTTTTGGAGAGAAAGTGATATAAAATGACATTCACCCAGATTTATGAGCCCCTCACAATAATGCCAAAACTCACCAGAGAATTCTATTAGCCAGTATCTGGAGATACCCCAGCAATTCTCATTCTACCGAATACCTTTGAATTCCTTGGCCTGCCCTTGTTGTTGGAGAAGTGGGAGGCATGACCAAGGTGGAAAAGCCTTTGAAATAACCTCTCCTGAATGTGATCAGTCCATCATTCCACCAATAATGTACCATGATGTTTCTTTTTTCCCTGAGGTCACAATGTAAAATACTCAGAGCTTTTTAGAATTTGATTCTAAGTCAGATATAGCTCAGCCTCAAAAGGGTTTTACCTGCTTCTTTTCCTCCATCTCATTATGGAGATTGCTTACTCCATAAGTAATGGAAGTACCTTGATTAGACCTGTAACTGGTTCTGGTCTGCTACCTACATGATTAGGAGAAGCCTTTTCAGTTGGCTAGGTAAAAATTGGAAGTGCCTACAAAAACAGACTAGGGGCCAGAGGCTCAGTTATTCACCCTTAAACTACATCAGAGGGAAATAATGCTGCAAGAGTAGGGGCCTTGGAGGTGGAACAGACCAGAGAGTGACCCTGAAGGTAACAGAGGAGTAGGGCTTGGGCTTCTGATGCTATGATGGTTTCAGGTAGGGACTTAATCGATAACTGAGCAGGCCTCAGACTGGAGTCATCCTCAGGGGTGGCAAGGCAGCTAGTGCATAGGTGGGGTAGACCAAAGAGTGAGCCAGAAAGGAAGAGAGTGAGCCCTAAGAGTCAAGATGCCCTAAAATTCAAGTCTTGCATCTGATATACACTGACTATGTGACACTTGACAAGTTACTTGATCCCTTAGAGGCAGCTAGGTGGGCAGAGTACTGGGCCTGGAGTCAGGAAGGTCTGAGTTTACATCCAGCCTGAAATATCTATGCAGCCTATCTGCTTACTAACTGTTTGACCCTGGGCAAGTCACTTAACCTCTGATTGCCTCAATTTCCCCAACTGTTAAATGGTGATAATAATAAGAGCATGGATCTCCCAGGGTTGTAGTGAAGAACAAATGCGATAATCATTATAAAATGCTTAGCAGAGTACCTGGAACATAGTAGTCTCTATAGAAATGTTGGCTATTATTATGTTTATCTTAGTGTCCCAGGCCACTCTCTAAGACTATATAAATTTCAGAGAAGGCAATGGTCTGCGTTGGTAGAAGAAATTCCTTACCAGGAACTCACTTTACTGATAAAAGCACAGGTTCAGTTTTTAAAAAATGAACAGACTAGGTTCTTGTCTTTGAGAATATTCTATTCTAGTAGGGATGTCAGTACAGGAACATAAATAACCAAGGTGCAGTTCAGTATGTGGCAAGTGTTATAGGCAAGAGATCAAAATTAATTCCATGGGAAAACAGAGAAAAGCAAGATAGCTTTTACTAGGGGATCGAGGGTGACCTCATTCAGGGTTGTTGAGTGAGTCTCTGAATGACGTGTAGAATATCAAATGTGGGTGACTGTCTGGGAGGACGATAATATCACTGACACATATAATAATAATAGTATACCTTTGCAGAGAACCTTTTATTTATTTACTCATTCATTCTCACAATAACCTGGGGTGGTAGGTGTTATTATTAACCCCATTTTACAGATGAGGAAGCTGAGATTCAGAGATTAAATGATTTTGCAAGGACCACACAGTTAGCTGATGTTTAAGGTGGGATTTGAAAGTCATCCTCCCGGACTCCAAGTCCAGAGTTTTATTTGCCATACCATAGATAAGTAGTTATGAGGATCATCGAGGGAAGGGACCTCAGAGACTATTTTACATAACTTACTCATGTTAAGGTAAAGAACTGAAGAAAATATAGGTTAAGTAATTTGTCCAGAGTCACGCAGCTAGTAAGTGTCTGAAGCATCTCTTTCCGACTCGAAGTCTAGCACTCTATCCATTCCCCTTCTTATCTGTCTTATTACTGGTATGATCTTGGGGAAGTTACTTAGCCACTGTCTGCCCCAGTTTCCTCAAATAGGAAAAATTTCCTCAAATTTCCTTCCTATAGATATAATAATAGCACCTACCTCCCAGCTTTGTTGTGAGGATCGAATGAGATAATAATTGTAAAGCATTTAGCCTGGCACATAGTAACACTATATAAATGTTAATTATTATTTCTATTAAATGCTAGCAATTATTACTGGTTATTAAACAAATGTCAAAGGTCAAATTTGAACATGGGTCTTCCGATTCAAAATCCAGCATAATTTCCACTGTGCCTTTCTTCTTCTCAACAGAAATGCTGTTTAGTTTTGCATATACTGAATTTGAGGTATCAATAATAGCTACAAGATATGTTCAGTGGGCAGTTGGAAATGGAAGTCTAGAGCTCAGAGGAGGTTAGAGCTGGAAGTATAGATCTGAGGGTCAGTTGTTCAAGTTAACACTTGTAGTCATGGGAATGGATGAGATGACTAATGGAGAAAGTATACACACACACACACACACACACACACACACAGAGACAGAGAGAGAGAGAGACAGAGACAGAGACAGAGAGAGAGAGAAAGAGAGAGAGAGAAAGAGAGAGAGAGAGAGAGAGAGAGAGAGAGAGAGAGAGAGAGAGAGAGAGAGAGAGAGAGAGAGAGAGAGGAGAAGACAAAGGGGAGAAGTTTGGAGAGTCCATTTATTTAGAGAAAAAGGAATAGGAAAGAAAAAGCCAGAAAGAAAAGGGGAAAAAAAAAACCTAATATAGTTTGTTGTCATGGAAGCTAAGAGAGCAGAGTTTAAAGAAAAAGCAGTCAGCAGTATCAAATGCTTCAGAAAGGTCAAACAGAATGATGATTGCTAAAAGGTGATTTGACTTAGTGATTAGAAACCTGGTCATGGTTCATTGTTAAGAGGGCATTTTTTTTGTTCCTCTTAGCAGTGATGGGAAAGTCAGTATAAGATACAGAAGAATGAGAGATTAGGAAATGGAGGCAGCCTGTATAGATTTTTATTTTAAAGAAATCTGCTGAAAAAGGGAGGTAGAGAGATGGAATATGTCAGCACACTACAAGAAACAAACACAGTAGAGTAAGGTGGTGGGAGAGTGTAGGTGGAACCATGCATAGATAGCTCCTCTGGGACAGTTCTGCCTGTGGTTGTAGAGAGTATTTGGGTTGAGTTTCTAGCTTATTGCATCAGTACTCCTTAGGGATGCAAAAGGCAGTGTATTTAAGGGTAGGGAGTTGAATGATTAAGGTTCATATATTTTCAATAAATTGTCTATAGTTCACAAAGAAATTATACATAAGAATCGAGTAAGAGCAAGAGCCAAGCGAGACTTGTAATTGAGACCTTTTTGTTTGTGTTTCTGTACTTTGCTAATTGTCTTCCACCTGGAAATTTTTTCCACCTGAGAACAAAAGTATGGGAGTCACGGGATGTATGTGACTTCTGGATATTTGTGGTTGTCACTGTTATCTTAGCCATCATCATCATCGTTGGCCATGATGTTCCCTCTCTTGGAACTGTGTGTATTTTAAATTAAGATGATGGCTATCGTTAAAAATGTTCCCAGTGTCAGCAGATAGATTCTGTCCCTAAGAATACTCCCATGAGCCACTCTTTCATCCTAAGGGCATGCCTGTGCTACACATTACAGAGCCTTGTCAATCAGAGGTTAAAAGACTCTGACAAGGATAATAATGTCTGGGGGTTGTAGGGTCAAGGGAAAATTGTTTTCTTTTAATAACATGGGAGCCGTTAATATAGAAATAAGTTTTGCATGACTTCATATATTTAATCCATATCAATTTGTTTGCTTTCTTAAGGAGTGGTGTGGGGTGGGAGGGAAGGAGAGAATTTGGAACTCAAAATACTCAAAAATAATAGTTAAAATTTTTTGACATATAATTGGGAAATAATTAAATGAAAGTATATTTTTAAAAATAATAGTGGAGCCTTGATAATATCTATAGTCACAGGGAAAGGAGCCAGCTGAGAGTAATTAGACTTAAAGATGGAGGGGTGAAAGGGGATTTTTGATATGTTGACATTCAGGAGAGGGTAGGGAGGGGAAAGCATCAAGGAAATAGATATAGGGGTTAGTTTGTAAAGGAGAAGGAATATTTCCTCTGTAAAAGGAAGGCAAAATAAGATGAATGAAGAGTCAGATAATTTTTTATTTGAAGAGAAACCAAATTAAGGAAGCTTATTGAACCTTCTCTCCCTACCCCTCCTCCCAACCATAGCATTCTTTAACTGTTTCATGTATGTGCCTCTTGTTTCAACTAGATAGCGAACTCCCTGTAAATGGGGACTCTCTTTCTCTTCCAGTATTTTGGAATTCTCCCATAGTGCTTAACATAGTGTTTAGTACAACAAGGTAAAAACAATTCATGATTTATTAAAAGCAAATGCATTTGAGAAGGCTACCATAACTATATTTTCCCCAAGGCAAAATTCCCATTGCATATATTAGGATTTTTCTGTGTAGGGCTCTTAAAGCTAATGGATTCAATATGAAGAGAGGCTTAATAAAATTTCTACCAGAAGAATAAGCTATTCATATGCATGTAGTTGTATAATAAATATTAGGAGCAATCCAACTTTCTTTTGTAATATGGTGGCATAGATGATAGAGCACTGGGCCTGAAGTCAGGCAGATTTGAATTTGAGTTCTGCTTGTGACACTGACTAGCTGTGTGACTGTTGGATTAAGTCCTTAACCTTTCTCAGCCTTAGTTTCCTCATCTGGAAAATGACGATAATAATAATACCTACCTCATAGAGTCATTGTGAGGATGAAATGAGATAAAATGTGAAAAGCACTTGGCAAACCTAAAACTCTAAACAATGTGGATCATATTTCCTCCAAAATTTTTATGCTTTAGTACTTCCAAACAGATGGCTGGTGTAGAAAATTAGACAGTCTGGTTAACAGCTACTGAGCATTCAAGCATAGGAATCCATGGATTGTTGTTAATAACTTTAAATACATACATATATGTGTATATATATATATATATACACATACACAAATGCTTAACATATATACATATATATTTAAAGATCTACTAATCTCAGAGATGGTTTGTAGTTACCATATATGTAGTCACCATATGGGCAGTCCTTAGTTTATGAATGAGTTATAATAGAAAAAAAATCATTTGGAAATTGGATGCTTGGAACTGAGATTAGATTTTACCTTGTAAAATCTTATTAATGGCTGCTAGTTTTCCAAAATAACCCATTAAATCCCACAAATGTACTAATAATAGTCCTTTGAATCCTAGGTCAGGGAATGGAATAGGAAGGGAAGAGGTCTCATGTGGTTGACATAGGAGGAAAAATAATGTTTCTTCTCACTTTTGTGGTACAGAGCAGACCCACGATAAAATTATGAAATCGGTGGTTTGCTTTTGGCACCTCCCCATCTTCCTTTCTGTATCTCCCTTCCACATATTGGTGCCTTTTCCTCCTGGCTGTCAGAACCCTTTTGCTGCCCCATATCTCACCTGTAATATCTTTACTATGTGAGAAAGGACAGGTAAGTCTCCATTCAAAACCCTCATTTTTCTAGTGCATTTGAACCCAGCTAGATTATAAGGAGAGTAATATGATTAAATTAATTTTAGTTTCATTTTTAAATGACTCCCTCTTATTAAAGATATTTAAATAGAGCATATCTTGTCAGAGACGTGAATAGGGGATTCATGCATGGAATATAGACTGGGACTTTATAGTCTTCCAAGGTTTCATTCCACATTCTCTTCCTGGCTGTACTTCTGATTCTCTGGACTTTACTCCCCAGCTGCCTTCTCACTCTGGAACTTCCCTCAGTACCCTGGGGCCTTTTCACAACATCCCTCTGCTCAGGCCCCCTTACCTCTTTGATGAGTTCCTACGGAGAGGGCAAGTAGAAGGGTCTCTGTTTTGGGGAGGTGTCCAAGTCAACCATTCTTAATTCCTCTCCTGCTCATGTTCTTGAGTCTCTGGACTTAACCATCTTCTCCCCCGACCCCTCCACCCCCAACTTCTTTCAGCTCCCTTTTGTCTCATATTTTCTACTCCTTGAGGGCAGGGAACTAGCATTCTGCTTGTATTTTTCATTTTGTTATCTCCCTACAGTATCTACCATGAAGAGTCTATGATATTAATTCACCTTAGCGTACAAATTACTAATATTATTATTATAAATCTACTAGAAGTATTTGTATTTTTTTGAAACAAAAAAGAGGTTTCTTTTTTTTTTTAATTAAATTAAATTTATTTTTTGTTACATTTTAAGTTTGGGACTATCTCCCTCCCTCCCTCCCTCTCTCCCCAACCTATTCTAGAGAAGGCCACCATTTGACATACACACATGTATACATGCACACACATATATACAATTTATATATATTATATATATATATATACATATGCATACACACACATATAAAACCATACTATGCATATTTCTGATTATCAGCTTTTTCTCTGGAGGCAGATAGCATCTTCCTTCATAGGTCCTTTGTAATTGATTTGAGTATTTATAATACTCAGAATAACAGTCATTCAAAGTTATTTTTAGAGCAATATTGCTATTACTATGTACAACATTCTCTTGGTTCTCCTTGATTTACTTTTCATTATTTTATGTAAGTCTCTCATGTTTTTCTAAAATCAACCTACTCATCATTTCTTACAAGCATGGTAATATTCCAGGGGACGGTTCTTAACAGAAATAAAATCTCTGATTGATGGAATGTTAAGCAGGGTAACAAAGCAAAATTAACAATTTCAGACAGTGTGGAGGATGAAATAGAGGGGAGGCAAGGATTAAAGAAGAAAAACTAGGCCTGGGAACCTTCCAGCAGAGTCAGCTTTCTTCAGCTGTTCCTGCTTTTCATAGATTTCATTTCTTCTGAACAAACAGATTCTCTATAAGCTCTAAGTCCCTTCCCTCTCTCCCCCAATGTCTCTCAAAACAATGGATCCTGGGACAGTAATTTATAGGGGTGGATGTGTGACAATGCAGATATTTGAAATTCAGGGTCTACCTATAATTGTCTGAAAAACTTATTTCTTCTCCCCCCCCATATATGTGTGTGTATCCATATACATACATACATGTATATTCAAATATATCTGTATGTATATGTGTATATATATACATACATATATATATATATGTATATGTATATGGAAAGCAAATGATAAGTAACTCCAATGGTAAATGCTTCACTTTCCATATTCCAAAACAGAACTCATTCTCTTTGCCCCAAACCTTTTCCTCTTCTCCACTTTCCTTTTACTGTTGAAGGCACCATCATCTTGTGAGTCACCAAGGCCCACAACCTCAGTGTCATCTTCAATTTCTCCTTCACACTCACCCCACATATCCAATCTATTTTCAAGTCTTGTTCCTTCTACTTTTACAACATCTTTAGTATGTTTCCTTTTCTTTAGTCACACAGCTGTCACCTCATGCTTGAACTATTTGATTCTTAGATGCCTCATGCATCTCCTCACTCCAATCCATCTTCCACTTAGCTACCAGAATAATTATCCTGTCATGCAAGTCTCCCCTAATAAACTCCAGTGGCTTGCTATTGCCTCCAGGATTGAATTTAAAATATTGTGGCATTTATATTCCTTCACCCCCTGGCCCTTTCCTATGTTTCTAATCTTCTTGAAGTTCACTTCCCTCCAGACGTTCCACAGTCCAATGACATTGACTGATCCATCTTTATGCTGACGATTCACAAATCTACCTCTCCTGTCCCAAACTCTCCGCTGGCCTCCAATCTTGAATTTCCAACTCCCTTTCAGATGCTTTGAACTGAATGTCCAGCATACATTTTAAACTCAATATGTCTATAACTGAACTCATTTTCTTTCCCCCTAAATCCTTACTACCTCCTACCTTCCCTATTACTATAGAGAGCAACACCATCCTCCCAGTCCTCAAGCTCAAAATGTAGTCATCAACCTGGATTTCTCACTATCACCCCTCCATATCCAAGACCTGTCAATTTCATGTTTTCAACATCTCTCAAATAAGTCCCCTTCTCTCCTTTGACACTACCACTACTCTGGTACAGGTACTTATGTCTAGACTATTGTATTAGTTGCTGGTGGGTCTGACTGCCTAGACTCCCCATTCCAATCCATCCTACATTTACCCATCAAAGTTATTTTCCTAATGTGCAGGTCTGATCATGTTCTCAAAAATCTCCAGTGACTGCATCTAGGGTTAAATACAAAATATTCTGTTTGGTATTCAGAACCCTTTATAACCTATCTTTTTAATCATCTTACATCTTATCCCATGCATGTACTTTTTAATCCAATGACACTGGTCTCTTGGTTGTTCCGTGAACAAGGCACTGCATCTCTCAGCTCTAAGCATTTCCACTGGCTGTCCCTCATACCTGGAATTCTTGTCCTCATGTCTACTTCCTGGCTCGCCTGGCTTCCTTCAAGTCCCAGCTAATATCCCATGTTTTACAGGAAACTTTTCCCAATCCCTCTTTCCTTCCTTCTGTTAATTATTTCTTATTGATTCTGTCAATAGCTTGCTTTATGTATATATATATATATATTTTTTTTACATGTTTTCTCCACCATTAGACTGTGAGCTCCTTGAGATCAGGGCTTTTTTTTGCCTCTTTTTGTATCCTTTATGCTTAGTTCAGTGCCTGGCATATATAGGCACTTAAATGTTTATTGATTGATTCCTGAACATGACATTCCATCTTTGAACTCCAGGCATTTTCACAGGATGTCACCTCCCTATGCTTGCAATGTTCTCCTCTTCACCAACATCTCTTGACGTCTCTGGTTTCCTTCAAGACTCAAATTCCCCTCTGTGCAGATGTCCTTTCCCTCTGAGGTAACCTTTCATTTACACTGGATATGTTTTGTAAATACCTACTTTAACATTGTCTCTGGCACACAGTAAGTTCTTAATATATGCTCATTGAGTGCCTGGGTTATCAGCAAGGCAACTGTAGAGTTGATTGTAGGTAGGGCATTATATGTACTCTAAGGGTAACTACCAATGTGCCGTCCATTGCACACACAAAACACAATGATAAACTCTACATATAATTACAACAATATAGCTCTTCTGTTTTCCAGGTACTTTTACATCTGTTGACCCATTTTATTCCCACAGTCACCATGGAAGTTTGTCTTGTGTCCAGCTCTTCATGACTCCTTTTGGGGGTCTTTGGCAAAGATACTGGAGTGATTTGCATTTCCCTCTCCAGCTCATTTTTACAGATGAGAAAAGTGAGGCCAATAAAGCTAAGTAACTTGCCCACAGTCACACAGTAAGTGTCCGAGGCTGGATTTAAGCTCAGGTCTACCCAACTTTAGGCCTTGTGCCCTTTCCTCTGCAGCATCTAGCTGTCCTACAAAGGAAGGTAATAATGCTGATGATAGAGAGCAGTTGTCTTTAAAATTTGCTAATTACTTTACAAATATTATGTCACTTTCCCCACTCATGACGAGGCTGGGAGATAGATGCTATTATTATACTCATTTACAGGTGAGGAAACTGAGGCAAACATAGGCTAAATGACTCACCCAGGGTCACACAGATAATGAGGTCAAATTTGAATTCAGTTTTTTCTAACTCCAAGTCCAGCTCTCCATCCACTTGTCCCCAGGGAAACCAAGGCACAGAGAAGTAGTGATAGGATGTCTAACTCCAAGATCCATTAGACCACACAAGCCTGATCCCTAAGCCTATCAATGAATGTTATGCTCATAGGGGGAAAGGCAGAATTTGTCTTTATTTTGAGGAACTCAACTCTTGCTGGGAGTGCTAATTCCTTAAATAACACTGACTGCAACTACATGTTGACAACAACAACCATGGAGAACAGCTGTTGATACTTAGAGAAACTTATTTGTGGAAATAAGAACACAGTATGTAGAATGGTCCTCCACTAGTGAAAAGGTTTGAAACAGTGGTTCACATATTCTCTATTAGGCACAAGTACATAGTTTCCAAAATCAGCTGAATTACTGATTGTAAAGCTTTTTGATGGCGTTACCAGTAATTTGTTCTTTTTTTCTTTCTCCTTTGCTACTTTTTTTTTTTTAACAAGGTGGTTTTCTATATCTTTTCTCACCTTTGGTTGTTTCTCACTCCATGATCCTATCCCTGCCCGATCTTTCATGTTGCAATTTTCTCCTACACTGGAGCTGGATCCAGATTTGTTATCCTTACTTGGCTTTACCCTCCCTCCTGTCATCACATTCCCATGGTTCAACCTCACTGTAATTCCTCATTACTCTGCTTCCTTTGCAAGAACAAAGTGACTGGCCAGAGACTGTGCAGTAAATAGAGCTGCCAAGCCCTAAAAAGGCAAGGGTCCCTTGGGTGCTAAGTTCCAATGCCTGGTATGCCACTCATTGGCATCATTGTTAGGATTGCCTATCTCAGATCTTCCTGCTATTATTTCTGAAAGAATAGATGGGTGGGAGTAGTGAGTTCTAAAGTGAATTCAGTTTACATCTTACAACTGATTTTCCTGGAGGTAGAGAGAACATCTAAGAACTATTGTTATAGTCGGCATTCATGCTACAAGTTATCTTTGTTTAAGCAGTAAAGGATTCTGTAGATAATGAGTACATCTGCTCACCAGAAAATATTCTTAGTCATGTAAATATTTTCTTTTACATTTTTTCAACTAACAATCATTTTAAGTTCATCTGTTTCTCCTCTTATTGCCTCTTAGCTTTGAACAGATTGTTTTTAAAAAAATGAAAAATAAAGCCTTCAATATATAGCTATATAGTGTGGCCATACAAATTATTATCCATGCTGGAAAATATATTTCTTTCAACTTATAATTATTACACTGGCATTTGTTTCCTATGACTTAAAATTTTCCCATGTCTGTATATTTATCCCTCTTTGCCTCCCATTTATATCTTCTTTTTCAGGAGGTGAACAGCACATTTCATTTTCATTCTTTTGGGGTTTTCGCATCGTATTGATCAGAGTTTTAAGCTCTTTCAAAGTTGGTTTTCTCTATAATGTAATCATTGCTTACGTTGTTCTCTTTTTTCTACTTACTTCACTTTGCATCAGTTTATAGAGGTCTTCCCAATTTCTTCTGAAACTGTCAATTTCATCATTTTTTATGGCACAATAATATTCTAACTCTATTCACATACCACAGTTTGTTAAATCATCCCCCAATGAGAAAAGATACTTCCTTTAGTTTTCAATTTGTGGCTACAATGAAGAGATACTATAAATATGTTGTTTGTGTATGTGTGTGTGTACAGATATCTGTATATCCACCTATCTGTCTGTCTGTCTATCTATCTATCTCCTTATCCTCTTTCTTTGATTTATGTGATTTATTTATACTTTGCAATAGTATAGCTAGGTCAAAAGGGACATAGTTCCAGATTGCTCTCCAGAATGGCTAACCCAATTCACAGTTCCATCAACAGTATTCTAGTATTTTATCAGTGTTTTATCAGTCTCTTCAATACTTTTCTTCTTCCTATGCCACCTTTCCCAATTGGATTAGCAGTTTTAGCCCTCCATGGCACTCCTGTGTTAATAACTGATACCAAGTAGCCTAAAAAAATTGGAAAGTGGAACAGAACTTACTTTTTATCCCAATTGGCTCCAGGGTAATCAGTGGGTTCCCAACAAGTCATATTGAATTGAAGAGTTGGTTTTCTGTTTATGAATAATTCAAGACCCTCTTGATTCAAAACTAATTTGTTCCTTTGAGAAAGGGGAACATTGACTATCAAATATGCAAAAGCACAATGTTGCCTCCTTTTGAGGGGGAACCTCAAAATTGCTTTAATTCTTGTTGTTCAATTTAGTGATTTGAAGCATTTTTTTACAAGTATGGATAGTTAGACTATCTTCCTTTGAAAATTGCCTGTTCATATCTTTTAACCATTCATCAGTTGAGGAATGGCTCTTAGTCTTAGAAATGTGAATCAGTTCCTTATCTATATTGGATATGAGACCATTATTGTAAAAGCTTGTTGCAAAAATTTACCCCCCCACCAGTTAATCTATTTCCCTTCTCATTTTTACTACATTAGATTTGTTTATATAAAGTCTTTTAAATTTTATATAGCCAAAATTGTCCATTTCATCTTGTGTGTTCCTTTTATCACTTGTTTTGTCATAAAATATTCTCTAGCAAAAGATCTGAATAGCAATTTCTTCCTTGATCCTTTCATTTGCTTATTATTCAACCTATCCAGTTGAAGATTATCTTGGAAAATATATGAGATGATGGTTTAAACCTAATTTCTGCCAGACTGTTGTCCTCATGAAAATATTTTTAATTATGGTCATTTATTAGGGCAAAGTTGGATTGGTTTATTACGTGGGGTCTTATGAGATTAGAGACCCAAAGATGCCTAGCACAGTGCCTAGTATATAGTAGGTGCTAAATAAGTGCTAATTGATTGATTTCTGTGGTTTTCTACTCAGAAAGGAAACCCTTTGGCTATTTCATTTCTCACAGAGTCCACAGCATTTGATAGTTAGCATTATCAATGTCTTAACTACAAAGAACACTAATTTATTTATTCATTCCTTTCTTTAATAGGCATTTTATTAAACAACCATTCTGTGCAAGCTACTATTCTAGGTACTGGGATATAACATATACAGCAAGGGACTAGAGTTAGGGATTTTCTACACATAGTGACCATTAAGCAATCAGCAAAATGGGCTTGAGGAAAAACAGTCATCCTCCTGTGTGAAAAAGACAACAAGCATGAACTAGAAGTTAAGCCAAGTCAGAAGCTAGGATTTTCCAAAACACAAAATTTCTAGGCACTGATAAGGAAGAAAACACAGGGCTAGAAAAGAGAACCTCAATGTGGAGGACTGCCTGGCTCAAGAGGGATACTACTAGAAATGGCTGTGAAATTACTTTATCTTTCTCCATATACCTTTCCAAAGCTCTGAATTTTTATGGTAATTTTTCTTATTCCCAATGTCTTTCCTGTTCTGACATGCCACCATGGTCACAAAGCAGGTTCCTCAATTTCCTCATGACTAAGTAGTGCCAGGCAAGTTGTGGATTTGAATACCATCTCTCTTCCTTGAACTGATCCCTGGACTTTAAGGTAAAGGCTCAGTGAAATTCTGTTGATGGAAGACTTCTACTGATTCTGATCTGCTCTGATACTGATGTCCTCTCCTCATGTGAAAAGGATCTTCTAAGATTTTATAATAAACTTTTTTTTAACCTTTAAAGACTCTAGATTCTCCTTGCCTGAACTTTTAACTTCACAGACTCAGAAGTGTATAGTGGAAAACATCCCCAAGATATCCCTCAGAAGTTCTCTTAGGATAGACCAATTTCCCTAATGAATATAGAAGATTTCCCTAATTAATATTGATGCAAAAAATTTAAATAAAGTACTAGCAAACATTACAGCAATATATCACAAGAATCATATACTATGACCAGGTGGGATTTATACCAAAAGTTCAGGACTGGTTCAATATTAGGAAATCTATCAGCATAACTGAGCATATCAACACATTTGGTTATCTCCACAAATACCGAAAAAGTATTTCACAAAATGCAACCCTCATTCCTATTAAAAACACTAGAGAACATAGGAATAAAGGAAACTTTCCTTAAAATAAGTAATTTTATATAAAACCATCAGCAAGCATTATCTGTAGTGAGGATAAGCTAGAAACCTTTCCAATAAGATGAGGGGTGAAGCAAAGATGCCCATTATCACCTCTATTATTTATTATTGCAATCGAAATATTAGCTATAACAAGAAGGCAAGAAGAAGAAATCAAAGGATAAAACAAACTATCAGTCTTTGCAGAATATTTGATGGCATACTTAGAGAATCCTAGAGAATAAACTAAAAAACTAGTGGAAATAATTAACAACTTTAGCAAAGTTGCAAGATACAAAATAAGCTCACATAAATCATTAGTATTTCTATATATTGCCAACAAAACCCAGCAGCAAGAGAAAGAGAGAGAAATTGCATTTATAATAACTGTATACAATACAGTCCACCTGCCAAGACAAATCCAGGAACTATAGGAACACAATTACAAAACATTCTACACAAATAAAGTCAGATCTAAACAATTGGAAAAATATTGATTGGTCATGGGTAGGCCAAACCAATGTAACAAAAATGATAATTCTACCTAACTTAATCTATTTATTCAGTACCATGCCAATCAAACTACCAAAAATTATGCTACAGAGCTGGAAAAAAGCACAAAACTCATCTGGAAGAACAATGGGTATATATAATATATGATATTGAAGAATCAATGAAAAAAATCTAAGGAAGGTGGTCTAACTGTACCAGACCTCAAACTGTATTAAAGCGGAAATTATCAAAACAATCTGGTACTGGCTAAGAAATAGAGTGGCGTATCAATGGAATAGATTAGGTACACATTACATTGTAGTAAATTACTGTAATAATCTAGTATGTGATACATCCAAAGATCTAATCTTTTGGAATAAAAGCTCATTATTTGACAAAAACTGCTGGGAAAATTGGAAAATAGTATGCAGAAACTAGGTATAGATCAATATCTCACACCATATATCAAGATAAGGACTAAGTTGGTATAAGATTTACACATAAAGGGTGAACCATAAGCAAATTAGGAGAGCATAGAATATTTATTTCTTATATCTATGGGTAAGAGAAGAATTTAAAACCAAATAAAATATAGAGAATGTTACAAAATGTAAAATAGGTAATTTTAATTATATAAAATTAAAAAGTTCTTACACAAAAAACCCAATGCAACCAAAATTAAAGGGAAAGTGGAAAACTGGGAAAAATTTTTGCAACAGGTATTTCTGATAAAGGCCTCATTTCTCAAATATATAGAGAACTGAGTTAAATTTATGACAATACAAGTCTTTCTTCAACTGATAAATGATCAAAGGATATGAATGGGCCATTTTCAAACAAAGAAATCAAAGTTATCTATAGTCATAAGAAAAGATACTTTAAATTACTTTTGATTAGAGAAATACAAATTAAAACAACTCTTAGGTACCACCTCATACCTACCAGAGTGGCTAATATGACAAAAAAGGAAAATGATAAATGTTAGAGGGGATGTGGGAAAACTGGGACACTAACGCATTGTTGGTAGAGCTGTGAACTAATGCCAGAGAATGATTTGGAACCATGCCCAAAGGCCTATAAAACTTTTGATCCAGCGATACCACTACTCACTCTATATCCCAAAGGTGTCAAAGGAAAGGGAAAAGGATCTATTTGTACAAAAATATTCATAGCAGTTCTTTTTGTGATGGCTAAGAATTAGAAATCAAAGGAATATCCATCAACTGGGGAATGGTTAAACAAGCTGCAGTATACGATTGTGATGGCATATTATCATTCTATAGCAAATGACAAGCAGGATGACTTCAGAGAAATCTGGAAAGACTTAAATGAACGAATGCAAAGTGAAGTGAGCAGAACCAGGAGAATGTTGTATGCGGTAACAGCAATATTGTATGATGAACTGTGCATGACTTGGCTATTCTCAGTAATACAAAGATCTAAGACAATCCCAAAGGACTCATGATGAAGTATGCTATCCACCTCCAGAGAAAGACCTGATATTGTCTGAATACAGACGGAAGTATGCTATTTTTTGCTTTCTTTCATTCTTTTTCTATTATTCAAGTCTTCTTATATAAAATGACTAATATGGAAATGTTTTACATAGCTGCACATGTATAATGGATTGAATGCCATCTCAGGAAGGGAGGAAGGGAGGGAGAAAGGGATAGAATTTGGAACTCAAAACTTTAAAAAAAAAGTTTAAAAATTGTTTTAACATGTAATTGGCGAAAAAATAAAATATATATTTATGTACATATGTGTGTATATATGTATATGGACATATACATATATACACATATATTCTCTTAGTCAATCTGTATGTCTGGAAAAGGCTGGGCACTAAGATTATTAGCATTCCTCTAGGTCTCCTGGATTTAGGGGATGCCATAGCAACATTGTTCCAAAAGTAATTTTCTTTTATCTTCTACTCTTTAATTATGTTCCAATTATGTTCCAAGGCTTGCCTTTCATATTTTGTCCACCCCTAAATCCCACCTCCCACCAGTTATTCCTTACCTGGCAATTGTGCTCATCCTTTGTTGCTGAAGAAGACCATCCCATCAGAAATGATGACATGACTTGCATTTGACTTTGTTTTGAGTGAGGGAGGGCTGTGCAGGTCACCAGCCTCACTTCTCCTCCAGAGCCATCTGAATCCAGTGACCTGGCAGTGCTACCTTACTGGTATTGGTAATGGGGCCTAGACTTGGTAAATATAATCCAGAGAATTTCTCCCTAGTAGGAAATGAAATCTTGGGAACCTTTTTCCTCAGGCATGCCCACTGCATGTTTTGAATGTGCCTTTTCCAGGTAGTCCTTGGCAGATGAGTGTAACTTTTTTCCTAGTGAAAATATGGATTGTGCCAGTATTGCAAAGAGATTAAAATAAAAATGTTCTAAGATAGTAACAGAAATGTGATGAAAATATGGTTTTAATGAATGTATATTTTCTATATAAATATCATTCACACGAGATAAATGCTATAAATATATAGAAATATGATATGAAGATGCATTAACTGCAAAATGCTGTATTTGAAAAGACATTCTCTGCCATTAGGATTGGTGTTTTTTCAGGCCAAAAATATAACTCAGGAATTTTGTTGTTATGGTTATTTGTTCATCTTCAGCTATGTCTGACTCTTCGTGACCACTTTTTTGGGTTTAACGAATATACTAGCTAATCTCTCCTCCGTATTGTCATTTACATCCTTTCCAGCCTATGCTTATTGATTTATTTAGAGTTCACTACTTTGAAATCCATTTAATGCAGTAGTTCACAACTGGAAGACACTTAACTTGTGATAAAAACTTTTTGTTTCAGTCTTTGCTCGTTATAATCTCTCCTAAATGAATGATTCTGCATTTCAACAAAAAAGTAAAACACCTATTATGGTGGGGGCCACTGTGCTAGTTACTATGGCAAAAATGAAGCAGTTCCTGCTTTCAAGGAGTCTACATTCTACTGAAGTAAAGAGGGGGGAGGGAATGCAATGTATTTACACAGTAGTAAATATGAAGTATATAAAAATAAATACAAAACAATTTTGTGGGAGAGACAGAAACAAATAGAGAAGTAGGGAAAGGGTTAACTTGAGCTTAGTCTTAAAGTGAGTTATGGATTGAAAGTAGGAGAGGTGAGAAGGAAGAACATTCCATGCACAGGGAACAGCCAAAGCAAAGGCAAAAAAGTAGGAGATGGTAGCCAGTTGGAATGGTCTGCCATTTTGAGCAGAATATAGAGTACTTAAGAGTAAGTAATGTGAAATAAGTCTGGAAAGGTATGATGGAGACATTGTCAGTCTGTCAGTCAATTAACATTTAGTAAGTGCCTACTATGTGCCAAGCACTGTGCACCATGCTAAGTAATGAAATTAGAAAGAAAGGTAAAAGATGATTCCTCCTTTGAAGGAGCTCATGCATGTAAGAGTATGGGAAAACCTGCCCCAGGATGTCATTCTTCAATGTCGTACAACAGAGTCAATTGAGCAGGAACAAATATAAATAAGTACGTACAAGTATGCTATATCCAGGATGAATTAGAGAAAATCAACAGAGGGACGGTATTAGAATCAGGGAGAATCAGGAAAGGCTTCCTGTAGAAGGCGGGATTTTAGCTGGGAGTTGAAGGAGTCAGGAAATACAAGATGTGGAGATGAGAAAGGAGAGAAATTGAAGTGTAAGGTATAGTTTGTGAAAATGCCCCAGGTCTGGGGACGGTGTGTGTTGTTTGGAGAACACTTAGCAGATCAATGTCACTGGACCACAGAATACTTAGAGGTGAGTAAGATAGAAGACTGGAAAGGGGGAAGTGGAGAGTAGGTTATAAAGAGCTTTGAATGCCTAACTGAGGATTTTATATTTAATCTTGGAAGTGATAGGGAGCATTATTGAATTGACAGTAACATGGACAGAACTGAAAGAACTTTAGGAAGATTCATTTGATAGTGAAATGAAGGATGGACTGGAAGGGGGAGAGACTTGTGGCAGGCAGGCCAACTAGCGGGCCAGTGCAATAGTCAGTGGCGATGAGGACCTGCCCCAGAATGGTGATCTTCTGAATGGAGAGAAGGGGATGGATACAAGATGATGTTATAGAGGTAAAAATCAGCAAAAATTGGCAACATATTGGACATAGGGGCAGAGGATAAATCAAAGTAAAGGATGATTCTGGGGTTGCAGTCTTGGGTGACTTCAAAGTGACAGTACTCTGGACAGAAAGAAGGCAATTGGGAGGAGGGGTAAGTTCAGAAGGAAAGATAATGAGTTCTTTTTTTGATATGATGAGTATGAGTGTCCCATAGGACATACAGTCCCTTATGTGTCTAGAAGGCAGTTGGTGATGTGGGACTGGAGCTCAATAGAGAGATGAGGGTTGGGTGTATAGATTTTGGAATTATTTGAATAGAAATGATTGAACTCATGGGTTCTGGTGATGTCACAGAGAGTATAAAGGGAGAAGAGAAGAGGGCCCAATAAGGAGCTCTGAGCATATTTATATAGTGGGTGGGAAATGGATTATGACACAGGAGAATCTGGAGGGAACCGTGTCATAAAAGCCAGTTTAGTTTATTTTTCACTAAGAAGTATGGAATTCATTTCAACCCAAATGAACAAATATTTATTAAATGCCTCCTCTATGCAAGACACCCCTTTAAGTGGAGGGGATACAAAACCAAAAAAAAGTTTCTGCTTTCAGGGACTTTTATACTCTTCTGGAGCTTATGCTTTATTCAGCATCAGAGATCTCATACTAGAAAAAAATAGTTTATGGAGGTAATAGGTGTAGAAAAACCTTTGTCTGAGATCAAACCTTGTCCATCAGAGAACACCTACTGGAGAGAAACCTTACGGATGTAAGAGTATGGAAAAACTTGTCCTAGAAACACATGCTTTAATAGAGTACAACAGAGATTCCACAGTGGGGAGAGACGCTGAAGGTAATGAATGTAAAAAAGCCTTCAGCTATAGTTTGTAGGGTCCCTTAAACTATGACTGACACAATTCATACAGAGAATCTGATTTGTGGTTTCTATAATCTGCTCCCAACCCTGACTTTTTTAAACATATAAGGCTGTATATAAGCCTATTTGTTTCTTAGAATTTTATAATTCCAAGTGTCATTCTTCCTCGTTGGGGAATGTAAATGAACTGAGATTGCTTGCTAGAAAATAGGAACATTATATACATACACAAACATAACTATATTAATAACTAAGATCTTTCTCCCCTTGTTAGGATCTTTGTGTATTGGAAGTTTATTTTCCTTCCCTTTTAGAACCTGAGTTAACATTTCTATGTAAGATGTCTATGTAGAATCCTAAGAGGAAAAGCCATAAACCTTGAGGAGGGGAACCTGCCTCCTCAAGGCCACATGTGGGCCTCTAGGACCTCAAGTGTGGCCCTCTGACTGAATCCAAACTTCACAGAACAAATCCCCTTAATAAAAGGATTTGTTCTGTAAAACTTGGACTCAGTTAAAAGGCTGCAGCCAAAGACCCAGACGGCCACATATGGCCTCAAGGCCTCAAGTTCCCCACTCCTGTGAGGTCTTTGATCCTGTTTGAGAGATCAACTCAAGACCATTCAACTGGCACTGACCCAGAAATTTAAGAGGAAGAAACCTCTGAAAAGACCTTTGTATACCTATGGAGTTTTAATTATTTATTGCTTTGTTTTTCTTTCCCCCTAGAAACCTACTAAGGCCTCCCTTTGATTCTCCAATTATAACATCCATAGATAATGCCCATCTGAGTCCAAATGACCCATAGTACCAGGGATCATAGATACGATCCTCCACATCTCTTGTTAGAAAACCTTGAATAAATTGGGAAATACTCTAGTCTCCTATTTCCATTTTCCCTTAGCCAATACTGGACTCAAAGATCCCAAAGTATAAATCTGGAAGCAGAAATAACAGATAATACTTTATGCTCCACCAGTTGCCATCTTGGACCTCTTTCTTCTAAACAAAAAGGGAAACTGGGAAGCTTATTTGAAGGAGTTACCATATCATCACATTACCCTAATTTGAATGCAGATTTGAAGATGTGGTGGGCGAAAGATGAAATGACTGAGGAAACAAAGGTTCTATCTTCCAAGTGTATTCATTTACTAAGCAATAAATTCCAGTTGCCTAACAAATTGGGTCCAGGTCCCTTCTTCAGCTTAGGACTGGACCTCAAATACAGGGAGGGGGACAGACTTTTATACATTAAAAATAATGAATGGATTAAAACCAATAATTAAAAGGAAATAACCAGGATACAACATTAGGTAATCTGATTTCTAACTGATGGAAAGATTAGAGACTTTCCAAGTTGGGAGAGGGAGAGTGAACAGGTGTTATTCCCTGAAATCAGAAAAGGAGGTATTTTCTCCCTCTACCCCCAAGTGAACAATTCTGTGAACAGTCAAAGCAGCGTAGAAACAATAACTGATTGATCAGTATGGGGTCAGTTTTCAGATAAGACACATGGATTGCTTGAGATATACAACTGTAAGAAAACTCCTTGCATCAATCCTGGGATCTAAGTGGGTTTCTGGTTAGCATAACCTAGGTCCTTCATTAAGGGTCTCTAAGCAGCAGGTAGAAGTAGTCCAGCTTCCCAGCTATGCAGGGCTAGATTCAAACAATACAATATCACCCCTCAATAAAGTTGACTTGCTATACTGCTTTATTTGACCATGCTTCCTTGTACAATAACTTAAGTATTTCGAACCTTCCTAAGTCAGCATGTTTCATTTTCAACTTTCTTCTAAAGGTATGTTTTAGAAAAAAAATTATTGTAGGGTTTTGATCAAATGAGTTCCAATCATAAAAGGTTTAACTTTAGATTTATCTTTATAGATAGAGACCAATACTTTATTGGAGATGTAGTTAAAAATGAAAATGGCATTTTCTTGGAAAATGCAGCTAAGGTTTGAAAGTAATAAAGCGTCACCTCATTTTACTAAAATGTCCTGCTAAAATGCTTACAATGAACATTTTCTATTCTTTTTAAAATTTATGTTGTTTTGCCATTAAGTGAATATCCTTTCCAGCTGAACCTGCCTCTTCTAGCAAATTCTGATTTTATTGCCTCTGTGTCTAAACTTAAACACTTTTTTTGTTTATTCATTGCTTTCTACTAGTGTTACCAAGAAGGTCAGCATATTACTGAGAAAAGAATTGTTACTGTGGTTTCTTTCTTTTTGACTAAGTGCTGAAGCACAAGAGTATTTTATGAAAATCTAAAGTCAACTGAAGTTATTTTTAAAAAATCTATTGGATAATATTGTGGAAAATTTTAAAATATTATGAAAAGCATATTTTAGTTTCCTGATGATGCTGAAGGATGGAGAAACCTGTATGTGGCTTCAAATAAAGAAGAGGTTCCTTCTCATGAGACAAAAGGAAAGATAAGGCTTTGTAGTTAGATCAGGGTTCAGATCTTGATTCTTCTACTTATTTCCTGTGTGATTTTGGGCAAGTCCCTTACTCTCTTTAGGCTTCAGTTTTTTCATTTGAAAAATAAAGAGGTCGGACTAGATGATCTCCAAGCTCTGCTCCAGTCAATCTGCAAGCCTTTACTAAGGCACCTACTATGTTCCAGCCAATATTTTAGGTGCTGGGGATTCAAAGACAAAAGTGAAAGGGTTTAGACCCTTAAGGAGTTTACAATCCAGCTAGAGGAAACAATATGTTCCATTTCTCAATCTATGTGCCTCTGAGGATAGAATTAAGCAGACACTTCATACTAGATTGGGTAGCTCAAAGGTCCAGTGGAGAGAGTGCTGAGCCTGGAGTCAGAAAGACTCCTCTTTCTGAGTTCAAATCTGGCTTAAGACACTCAGGAGTTACGTGACCCTGGCCAAGTCATTTAATAATCCTGTTTGCCTCAGTTTCTTCATTTGTAAAATGAGTGAGAGAAGGAAACGGCAAACCATTGTAGAATCTTTATCAATAAAAACCCCCAAATAGGGTCATAAAAAGGCAGACATGACTGAACAACAAACAAAAACAACAATAATTCTTACTCGATTATTGCTATTAAATATGGGCCCAATTTAAGAATTGGAAGGTGAAGTGTAACATAATCAAGGTAGAAAAACTGGTTTTTACTACAAAATATTTTGAATCTTCATAATAAAACTTCAAATGATAAACTTCATAGAGTAATTAACTACAAAACCTCAGATTTAGCTAAATATTTTGCTACAGAAAAATCGCTAAGTACTTTGAGAATTTCCAGAGGTGTTTGCCCTATGTTTATAGTAAATTTAGAAGTCACACAGTAGATTTTTAAAGACAAACTAAGCATCAAAGCCATTATTGATGAAGGGGATATTTTAAGTTGAAACAGAAATGTATACATTCTCCTTCACTTTATCACACTGAAGATAATTAACTGTTTTTTTGTCAGTGCTACAAATGTGATTAAATTTTTAAAAAAATTTCTAGTGTATTTAATTAATTGAAAAAATATCTAGTAAGTTTGTTGAAATGCTTAAGCAAGCTTTTTTCATTTAGTCAATGTTTCCATTTTCTACCATATTATTTTATAATAAATTTTGGATGAATTTTCACTCAAGTCTGATTCCAGACCCTTTCTGCTGAGTCTTTGAAAACTGGAAACCCAAAACTAACCCAAACTCTCATAGGTCCTACCAGGCTGGAAAGGCTTTGAGTCCAAGCAAGATCAAGGACTATGTGTATGCCATTTGGGCACATCTGGAGACACTTATTTTCAGAAGACTGATTAAAGGGGAATAATTTTAATTTTCCCCACAGCAACTCACAAAGACCTCTCCTAAGGCATAAAAGGGTTACAATCAACAGTTGGAGAGAATCATAGATCCTGGAAGTCAGTATTGAACTATTTCTTTCCAGTCAAACACCACTGAATACTGCAAGTACTCCATTGTTTTGTTTATACTGCATGATTTTCTTTTCTTTTTCTTTTTCTTAAATTAAAAAAAAATTCTTGCCCATACTGGAAGTACAAAGGCTATTCACAGGTTATCCTCACTCTGATCTGTACAGGAACTTTGACGTGCTTCAGTTTCTGATCTGAGCCAATTTCTGATCCTGCTCACACAACCCAGAGTCATCATATTTACTGCAAATTTAGTGGAAACATCTTATGGGCCTAGTTCATTGTAGCTCAAAAGATCTGTCAGCCTCAGTAGCAGGGACTACAGGCATTAGTAGATATGACTAAATAGTTCATAATTTTCTAAAAACTTCTAATTGACTAAAAATGTTTACATTTGTTGTAGCCTTAATAGCAACAAGGGATGGATTGTTGTTGTAGAGTTGTTTTGGTCACATCTGACTCTTCATGTCTCCTCGTGGGGTTTTCTTGGCGAAGATACTGAAGTGGTTTGCCATTTCCTTCTCCAGCTCATTTTGCAGATGAGGAACTGAAGCCAACAGGGTTAAGTGACTTGCCCAGGGTCACTTAGCTAATAAATATCTTAGGCCACATTTGAACTCAGATCTTCCTGATTTCAGACCCTGTGCTCTATCCACTGCACCACTGGACTGATAACAATATAGTCATTAATGTTGTCATTATTACATTATGATAATCTAGTAGTATTTATTTAATTTTTATATGAAAGTCAGATTGTGTGGATTCTTCCTGAAACTGTTAGAAGTACAAATCCCTCATTACAGTTACCCTCTCCTTCTTTCTTGAAATTATTCCTCTTTGTTTTTCCCCCCTTTCTTTTCTTTCCTGTAACTTGTGTATCAGATCCTAGTCTCTGGTTCAACAGATTGGATTCAGACTTAAGGTCCTCTATCTGATAATTTCTGATAATTCCTATGCTGAATGACCTCACTCAGGGTTTCTCCTTAGAACATCAGTATCTGGATCCTTTTATTTCGTTATCGCATTGCCCTTCTCTAAGATACTTCTGCCTGATTATCTATGCTCAAAACTTTCTTTGTCCCCTCATTTATCCTTAGTTTAGGAGAGACTGACTTTTAGGGGTCAAAAGTCTGCTCTCCTACATAAAGGATAGAAACAAAAAGAAATCACCCTTTTTATGCCATATATACTTGTTTACCTTTCTTAGGTTTCATAGTATCCCAGAATTTTAGAGTTTGGAGGACTCTCAGTTGTGAGTTAGTTAAACCTGTACTGGAAGAGAATCTCTACAACAAAACATCAGATAAATGGTCTTTCATCTCGTTAAACCTATCCCTCCTCAAATCAGCTCATTCTATTTTGGATTACTTCTAAAGAATTTTCCCTGATGTAAAACCTAAATTTTTCTCTTTGAAACCTCTAGCCATTGTTCCTACTTCTTTCTTCTGGGCACAAAATGACCAAGTCAAAACTTTTCAATTGGCAGCCCTTGAAATACTTGAAGACAGCTATCATGTCTTCCCTCAGTTTTCCCTTTTTCTGGCAAAATATTCCCAGTTCCTTCTACCCATCTTCATATGGTATAAATTCAAAACTCTAACATCCTAGCTGCTCTCCTCTAGACACTCTTCGATTCATCAATTATCTTCCTAAATGGTGCTGCCCCAGACTGAAAACAATACTTTAGAAGTGGCCTGACCAGGACAGAGTACAGAGGGACTACCATCTCCTTATATCTGGAAGTTATACCTCACAGTTCATGATTTCATTATCCATTTTGACCATTGTATTGACTCATATTGAACTTGCAGTTCACTAAAACCCCCAGACATTTTTAGATGGACTGCTATCTCGCTATGTCTCCCTCACCTCATACCTTTGAAGCCAATTACTTTAACTTAAGTATATGACTTTATATGTCTTCTCTTATATTTGATCTTTATAATTTAGCCCAGTGGTCTAACTTAGATCTTTTAGGATACATATTCTGTCATTCAATATGTTAAATATCCCTTTAAACTTTGTGTCATAGGCAGAAAATTTCTTTTTTCTGATAAATTTTCATTTGAAAAAAAAATCAGCTCAACTCTAGCTTTCTCAACTAGAATGATTGAAGCCCACCTTTCCAGTCTTCTCACATCCTACACCAGGCCACATATTTCTCAAATCAGTAACACTGTCTTCCTTGTTATTCCACAAAAAAAGAGGCACTCTATTTTTCTTCTCCAGGATTTTTTTTTTTTCTGACTGTCCTTCATGCTTGAAATGCTCTCTCTCCTCATCTCTGCCTTCTGGCTTCTCTGGCTTCCTTCAGTTTCCACCTAAAGCCATATTTTCTAAAGAAAGCCTTTCCCAACCTCTCTTAATTCTAGGTGTATCAGGAAAGGCTTCATGCAGAAAGTGGCACTAATATTTCATGAAGCAAAAGGGAGTAGGGAAAATAGTCCAGGAATGGGGTGTAGGTCCATACAAAGGCACAAAGAAGAATATAAAGTATCGTGTATGAGAATCAGCAAAAAGTTCAATTTGGTAAGACCTCAGAACATGGTAAGGGAAATAATGCATAATGAGGCTAGAAAAGTAGATTAGGATTAGATCCTGAAGGATTTTAAAAGTCAAAGAGAGAGGCTAATATTTTATTTCAGAGACAAGAGGGAGTGACTGGAGTTTATTGCATAGGGAAGTGACATGGCCAGATCTGGACCTAAGGAAAATCACTTTGACTCTGGCGTGCTCTCCCCTCCCCCAAGGTTTCAGGTGCAGACTCTTTGCTTAATGATTTTTTTTTCCTGGGAGGTCAATGATCCTTAACCTGTCTTGCTAAATTCAATCTTCAAAGTCTGTTGCTTTGATTTTCTGTCCTTCCAATTTTGTTGATTTCTGATTTTGTTCTAATGTTTCTTGCTGCATCTTTGTATTTTTGTGCTTTATTTCTGCCATTCTTTTTCATGGAAGCCATGGTTTTGTTAAAATTTTCTGTCTTCTAGAAACTGTTAACTCTTGTGATCATTTTGAACTCTTCTTTAAGATATGTAATTTTGTTCTTCATTTTATCTTTCACTGTCTTACAGTGTGGTATTGTTGAAAGAACTGAAAACTGAACTTGAATTCATGGTACTGAAGTCAAATTTCAGGTCTGCCGTAGATTGCTTCTTTCACCTTGGGCAAATCACTTTATTTCTTTGAGTTACCTCTCAATTTGCTTTTCAGGGCATGGACTATGTGATTTCAAAGTTCCTTCCAGTGTCATGTTTCTGTTTTTCAAAAGTACAGTTATCCCTTCTACATCACACTTTCCTTATTGTACCTTTCCATATATCACGGGTCAGCATAAGAAATTAAATTGGAGTTTTTGGGGAGTTTTGTGGAAGCTGTAGATGATACAGTTTCTAAAAGTTTAGAAACTCAGAAATGCATAAAATATATGTATGGTATTATATAATATCAACAGATTTTATCTTTAGTACCATAATAATTCAGAAGGGTCAAAAAATTTTACATGGATTTTCCAGATCGTAGGGGCACTGTGCCCTTACCCCAATAATGTGGAAGGGGCAACTGCAGTTTACCACATTCTAGGCTTCTCAACCACATTGGAGGTTTTTAGCAGTTGTTCTATCCTATTTTCTAGGGATGTAAGTGTATCATTCCTTCTTTCCTTTTCTTTTACCTAACAATATTTTTCCCTTTGCATTAGTGAGTGAGTCAGTAAGTATTATTAAGTACCTACTATGTTTCAGACAGTGTGCTGCACTCCCAGGATACAAAGAAAGGTAAAAAACAGTGTACCTGTACTCAAGGAGCTCATACTTAATGGGAGAGCCAATATGCAAATTACTGTGCTTTCAAAAAACATACAATGTAAATGGAAGTTAACCTCAGAAAGACTGCGTTGGGGCAGGGGAGAACAGGGAAAGACCTCTCACTGAAGATGGAATTCAAACTGAGTCTTTAAGAAAACCTTGAGAGTTAGAGAACGGAAGCAAGAATGAAGAGCAAAAGCCATTGAAAAGGTGTGAAGTTGGAAGATGAAGTGCTATATGTGATAAACGTGTGACAAATAGTAAGTGTCTCTTCATGAGTTGGTCCCTTCTACCTTTCCAGTCTTCTTAAACCTTAGTCTTCCACAGACTCTGCAACTGAGTGACACTGATCTCTGTTACTTAGGTATCAAGAAGAAGTCCCTGCTCAGGGCCTCCTGAAGGACAATGCAGAAGAAAGAATACTGGATATGGAGTCATTGTGTGTTCAAATCCTGGCTCTTCTCCATACTACTTAGGTGCCTGTAGGAAGATTGTTGGACCTCCTGTTCTGTACCTATAGAATAAGGGTGTTGGATTAGATGCCTTCAAAGATTCCTTCTAGTCCTAAATCTGTTATGCTGACTGTCAGGTTTCCTCTCAGTCCTGCATACCCGAGGAGATGGCTCCTACTTCAGTTCCTATCTTCTCCACTCTTATTACCTTCCTATTATAATAAGATGGTGAAATTTGTTATTGTTCAGTCATTTCAGTTTTGTCTGACTCTTTGTGACCCCTTTTGGGGTTTTCTTGGCAAAGATACTGGAGTGATTTGGATACTGGAGTGATTGGAGAGATTTCCTTCTCCAGTTCATTTTACAGATGAGAAAATGGAGGCAAACAGGGCTAAATGACTCACCCAGGGTCACCCATCTAGGAAGTGTCTTAGGCCAGATTTGAACTCCGGTTTTTCTGACTCCAAGCCTGGTGCTCTATTTGATGTACCACCTAGCTCCCTTCTAGTGAAATATACCTTTTTCTCTAATTGGTCTGTGACTCCCCCAAAATTTCCAAAAGTAGAATCTCTCCACTGCTACAGTCAACAAATATTTCTTGAGCAATTTACCAGATAGAGGCAGGGTTAGGTGCTCAAGGACAGAGGTGTCAAATATGGTGGCAGCAGGATGCAGCCCACAGAACACCCGTGTGTAGCCAAATCAGATTAAAGTGTAATTGGGAAATATTTAACAAAATAAATAAAAATACAACGAAACATAGATGATATTTGTATGTGTTTTTCTAAGTCAACATGTATCCTACAAGATCCTTATGTATAGTTTAGTGGTCTCTGTTTCCATTTGAGTTTGACACCCCAGGCAAAGGGGACAGTAAAAAAATAGAAGACGTGATCTTTGTCCTCAAGTAACTTATCATTTAGTTCAGTGGTTCTCAAACTTTTTGGCTTCAAGACCCCACTAACACTCTTAGAAATTATTGAGAACCCCCAAACTTTTGTTTATCTGAGCTATACCTATTGACATTTCTTGTATTAGAAATTAAAAAGTCTTAGTATTATTACTACTATGACATTATCACACGATATTATTATTCTGAAAAGTTTTGACCTCACAGACCCCCTGAAAGAGTGGGGTTCCTGGCCCAAGCTTGGAGAATCATTGTTCTAAAGGAAGCAAAATCAATATTCAGGAAGTGATTAGATATCTAAATAGCCCAGTAATTTCGTAGGTACTTAATAAATTCTTGTTGATTGATGGATTCACTAAACCACTTGGCTAAAGTGAAGTCTGGTTCTAGGTGAACCTGTCAAAACATTTTATGTAATTTCTGACTTTAAGCTCTTATCAAGGAAGCAAGAAAAACCTTGGTTCAATTCCCAATTTCTTTTTCTTATTTTTTGAGAAGAGTTATGTTGACAATACCCAAGGAAAAATTTTTTGCACTTACTATTGAATAAATAAAGTCTGCAATTCCCATACAAGACCCTGATCCAGAATCTTCCATTTTAATAGAGAATTCTGAAAATTTAGATAGGAGAGTAGTCCCTGAGCAACATGTATTCTATGGAAAAGCCATATGAGTGAAAAATCAATTTGTAATGAATTTGTGTGTATATTTTAAGTGCATTTTTGGTGATACTTTTAACATTAACACCACCTACACTTTCAGTTAAAAGCTGCTCAGAGCTCAGTAGAAATCCCTGATTCCCTCCTACAACATATCTCAGTTTAGCTTTGGTGTGAGTTGTGGGTGGACCAATTTAGGATACTTGTGCCCTCTATCCAGAATAAACACTCCAGTCATATAACATGGGCAACACTGTATAAAATAAAGGCTTAATTTAAACATATTTAATAATTATATAAGTCAAAGAAAAGTGAACAAATTCTAGAACACTTTCCTTAATTTCTTTCCCCCATTTAGCCCTTATTTCCCAATCAGGAACTTGGTTTCTGTGGTTTCTTTATTGATATTACCTCCCTTTGTCCTATTCTCAGTATGATCATCCTATTTTAAGTGCATTAAATAAACATTAATTAAATGTCTACTGTGTACACCAGTACTTTGTTAGATGCTGGGAGAAATATAAAGTTTAGATAAGTTATAGTCCTTGCTCATATGGCACTTACAATTAGTGGAGGACCATAACGTATAAAGAAATAACTGAGAAGCATAATAATGTATGCATAAGAGAAAATACAAAGTGCTATGGGAGGTCCAACAGGAGAATGACCTTTACTAGGTAGAGGATTAGGCAATCGTTAATAGAGGAGGTCAAGTTTCAGTTGGGCTTCAAAGGATTGTGGGAATTAAGCAGGCAACTCTAGAGGTTGTTGGTAGAAGGGCCTTGGAGGAGAATGTGGGTAAAGGCAGGAAAGAAAAAGGTGCAGGACAGGTCCTTTTGTATCTGCATAGTGACAAGAATAATTTGGCTGCAGAACACAGCGTTAAGGAGGGACATGGTATGGATAAAGCAAGAATGGTTGGGTGGTGATACAGCAGTCACTTAACCTCTTAGCTTTTGTTTTCTTATCTGTAAAATGGGGATAACCATACTTTGACAATCTATGTTGTTGGGCTGAGGGAACTGAAATTGATAAACTAGAAAGCTGACCAGAGGAGCCCTTGGACTCCCACAAGAGTGAAGAGCCTTGAAATCAAGCCATGAAGATTAGTTAAAGGAGCTAGAGGTATTTAGCCTAAAGAAGACTTGGCTATGAGGGTAGGGAGTGTTGTGATAGTTATCTTTAAGTACTTAAAAAACAGGGATGCTGAATGAGAATAGAAACTCACATTTAAATACTGCTTTAAGGTTCCTAAAACACTTTTTCTTCACAACAACCCCAAAAGTAGGTACTATAAGTACAGGGTGGTCCAAAAGTCTTTTGAACCATTCTGTATTATTATCTCTGTTTTACAGATGAAGAAACTGAGGCTCTGAGAGGTTAAATGATTTGCTCAAGGTCAGATCTAGAAAGGATCTGAAGTAATAATTGAACCTAGTTCTCCACCAGGGCAAAATTAGGAGATGTGAATGGAAGTTACAGAGAAACATATTTAGGCTCAATATAAGGAAGGAATTTCCTAAAAATTAAGCTTATCAAAAAATGGAATGAGCTGCCTTGGTAGTGGTTTGCCTTGTATGGAGATCTTCAAGGAAAGAATGGGTAATTATTTGTTGGTAATATTGTAGAAAGGTTGTTTATCCAGGCATGCATTGGACTGAATGCCCTCTGACATCCCTTCTAACACCATGATTCTGTGATTCTGAAATAGCTATATGGATCACAAAGTGTTAAAACATAAATGCAAGTTTCATTACTATTATCATCCCTTAAAGACCACCTAAATTTGCAGTTATTACATGAAGATTTCCCTGACTATTTTAGACCACAACAGTTTCTCCATTATCTGAGTGTTTATGACATTTATTATCTGTCACACACCTTTTGTATTTGGTAAAATACTGTTTTATTGTTTTCTGGTATATAAGTCTTGTTTTTTCAAAAAACCTGTAAATTTTAAGGTTATACCTCTTAAGAATAGCTTCTTTTAACTGATAAGTAGAAGTATGTACGGAATGATTTCATGTTATATATTTATATATATTATACATATGTACAATATACATATATTAGACATATTTTTGTCTCTAATAGTAGCCATCTCCAGGGTTGAGGAGGAGGGAAGGAAAAGAAAAAGAAAAAAAAGAAATTTACATGATAACTTTATTCTACTATGTTGTGGAAATGCTTGTTTTATTTCATAAATTAAAAATAAAATAAGTAAAATTTTAAAAAAGATAGCTTCCTTTGGTTATCCAGGCTCAATAATTACTTGAATTGGGTCATTGGTATGTTTCACTTATGTAAATATGTATTAAATAAGACACTAATTCAATTAAGATGCATTATAAGTTATGTTATATATTTATTATGTATAGTATCATGTATCATATGCATGTTTATTAAATATCATATTGCATTATATTTATGTGTTAAGTAAAACACTAATGAGAAATGAAGTCAGAATCAGTCCCTACCTTTATTGTTGTGATACACAAAGCATCTCTCTTTATTGTACTTACTAGATCTGACCAAACACATACAAAATAAATTGATGCTGGAAATAAAACAATCATGAAAGCACTGAAGGATAGTTTTACAAATTGTCTCAGGGAAGGAAAGATCTGAATAGAAGAGTAAAAATATATGACTGGGCACCATGTAGAGAGACTTTGTACCCGAGGAATAGAAACTTGACCTAAATACAAAGGGTGTTAATGAACTGTTTGAGGATTTGTGGGAAATAAAATGAATTGCTGAAAGCAAAGAGGCAGAAGAAGGGACTTGCTGCAGAAACATCACTTCTAAACCTGAAGTCGTATTTGGTTCTAGAATTCTGTTGTCTATCTTGCCGCATTTTTATCACTGCTAGTGATAGTAGAAACACAGGAACCGTGGTGATGATGGTTTTCCAGTAACGCACTGAGGCAAACAGAGATTACATTAAGAGCTCCTTATATAAATGCTGATGTCACCCATGGCCCTGGGCCATCCATGGGGGTGAGTTGGGCTCTAGCTCTTGAATCAGGTTCAGTCTTGGGGAAAATATGACCCCAAAGATGTGTAGTTAGGCTTTTCTTGCATTCTGTGAGTTCTCAACCTTAGAATCACAGAAAAAAAATCTCTTTAGTAAAGCTTAGTTATTATACATATATAAGGTATCTCCAAAAGAGATGAACAGACGTTATTCTAAAAAAGTTGTCCAGTGTATAAAGTAGTAGATATCAGGTCTGAATATGATAGCTATTTATTTCCTCTACCACAAAAGAAATAAATAGCCATCGTATTCAGACCTGATATCTACTCCTCCTCCTCCTCATAGGATGGATGCATTAACATTTTCTTAAAACATAAACTATAAACTATCACCACGTTTATATTCTCTAGGAGGGAGAAAAGACTTCTAGGAGAAGGCTGGTGGGACCTCTGAATAGGCATTTCACTTTGACCTCAGTCTTTAGGGTCCAAGGAGCTATTTGGTCTTCTGACCAGGCAGGGCATGCTTTTTATTTTCTTTGTCCTTTCAGCTTCCAGGGCATCCTATCAATGGTCATCTGTCCTCTTCTGAAAAACTGTATGGTTCCCATCAGGCATCTGGAATTCTCAGGCTTTCAAACAAATTCACAAGGTAGCCACCCAGGTTGAAAAGAGCCATCTTTTAGAATTGTTGTTTGGTCCCCTGTGCTCAGGGAAAGAAACAGACAGTGGACAAGCCTTGAGGTCTAGTCTTTGGCTCACCTAAGCAAGCACATATTTTCACTGCCATGTTTGTATAAGCTGCCAAAGCTTCTGCTGGAAAGGGGAAGAGAAAGCCTTTCCCTATCCTCACTGGAAGTCCAAGAGAGAGAGCTGGCAGAATCCCAAGTGACATACTCAAACTAGAGGAAGTGAGAACAGAGTATTTGTCTTCTCCTTTTATAGCCTACGCAGTAGCCATGCTCTTCCTGGCCTATTTAACAACCCTCTTTGACAAAGCACCCAGTTATGAAAACTATTAAAGGATTTCACCATTGTCCTAGAGTACAAGTCCTTCAGACTACATCTGTATCCCTATGGAGCTAGTGCACACATGTCTACCCCCAACAGAAGAGCAAAGTAGGTCCTTGCTATGCTAATATCCTCAAAGGCCACAAAGAAAACAAACAAATAAAAGAAATAAATGAGACTTAGTCTCAAATGTCCAATTTAACACTTGTGAAAAATCTGCCTTTATTAACTTTCTCCCTGAAATTCTTGAACAAAAAAGTATTGATATAAAAATCTTAGTCTGAGAATTCAATATTTTAGTAACAGAAATACTGTTGCTGATACATAACTTGGATGCATATTTAGAAACATTTTTTTAACAGCTTATTCACTTTTACTTCCCCCTCAATTTAGGACTCTCCCTGTCTCCCTCAGAAATATTGAGTCATTTCCTCTCTTTAAATACAAACATTCTTCTATTTACTTTAGTTGTAAATGACTTATTCCCCAAAGAATTAGGTAATAAAATGTATTAAGATTATAATGTAAAAATTTTGAAGTCATGTAGTATCACCATAATTTATACTAATTCATACATTAAAATTAGTCCATCTAGATTTCTGATTTTTCAATGATAGTTTCCTCTTTTTGAAAAGGATCTTTAAGCATATGCAGTACTTTTTTAGTGCATCTTTTAAAAGATAGTTTATAGGAAGAGAAGAAATATTCTAGGAATTGAAGCTAAAATGATATTTTTTTAAATTACTGAGATAACCAACTCTGTTATTTGTAATATAGATATAAAGTTGGGGGTTGATCAAGTAAATAGATCAACTTACTCTATCCCAACCCAGCTAAAATGTTATGCTCTGATACTTTAACTAGGTGCTACATAGAAAAGAAACATGTGATATGAAACTGTAAAATATATATATATAATGTGTATGTGTGCATACATACACACTTCATCTAGGACTTTTTGAGTAGCATTTCAACTTTGGCTGAAATGAAAAAGCTCTGCAGTCAGGATGCTTTATCTTTTGACTAATATATCTGGCCTAGGCATTGGCTTTAATATTATCTTCCTCAAAGTGTTGCCAAGTCTACTCAGCTTTCACATTTTCTTTAAAAGTGAGAAACATGAAGCCAGGGAAAAGCAGCTCATCTAGTTAAATATATGATGATGCTGCATTCTCTCTCTCTCCCCTCCTCATCTCTGACTCTTTGTCTGTCTGTCTCTCCTCCTCCTCCTTCTTTTCCCCTTCCTCCTCCTCATCTCTCTGTCTGTCTGTCTCTCATTCTGTCTTCCCTCCCCTCCCCCCACCCCGTCCCTTTGTCTGTCTGTCTGTCTGTCTGTCTGTCTGTCTCTCTCTCTCTCTTTCTGTTTTTCCCTCTCTGACTTCCCAAAGTAGCAGGGGTAGGATTTGAGCCCAGGTCCTTTGACTACAAATTTAGCACTCTTTCTACTGTGTTTTCCTCTCTGAGAGCCCTTACAATTCTAAAATTCTTTGACGGTAAAACAGCTATCCTTTAAAATAAATCTTCAAAATATTATATTTTCTACTGATTTTCTTCAGATATCATGTATTATCTGAAAATAGCCAATTATTCAGTTCTGTAGCCAATTCCGAGCAATGATTTAGCGTGGACTTGTATGAATGTTAATTTTATTTGTATTACTACCAATGCACATATACAATAGAAAGAGAGCCGAGGCCCTGGGGTCAAACGTCCTGGGTTCAGATTCTGCCTCTGAGGTTACTCTGTGTCATTTTAGGGCAAGTCATGTTACTTTCCTAGGTTTTTTCATCTGTAAAACAAGAGGATTGGATTGGTTTGCCATAGTAGATGGGGTGCCGTATTTAAATTCAGGAAGACCCAGGTTCAAATCTTGCCTCAGACATTTGCTAGTTGTGTGATTCTGGGCAAGTCACTTAACCTCTCCTGGACTCAGTTTCCCCACTTGTAAAATCAAGGGGTTAGACTCAATGGCTTCCAAGCTCCCTTCCAGTTATAAAATCTATAATCCTATGACAAGATGGCCTCTGTGGTCCCTTTCAGTTCTCCATCTGTGATCCTTTGACCTCTCAGAGGTAAAAGAATTCATAGCTGATGATGAATTGTTTTGGTTCAGTCCTTTTTCAGTCATGTCCAAGTCTTTGTGACCCCGTTTGGGATTTTCTTGGCAAAGATACTGGACTAGTTTGCCATTTCCTTCTCCAGCTCATTTTACAGATGAGGAAACTGAGGCAAACAGGGTGAAGTGACTTGCCCAGGTTCACATAGCTTCTAAGTATCTGAGACCAGATTTGAACCCAGGAAGAGGAGTCTTCCTGATTCCAGACTTGGCACTCTATCCACTGCACCACCTACCTGCCTCAGATGATGATAAAATATATCATCAAATGCAATCTTAAGCCATAATTCTAAGGAATAAAAAAAAAAGCACACTATTTACCTCCTGATAGAGAGGTGATGAACTTAAAATGCAGAGACATGCATTTTTGGAAATGGCTAACGTGGCCATTTGTTTCACTGAACTACACAGCAATAACGAAAGTTTTCTTTTTCTTTTTAAAAATTTGCTCAGTAGGGATTAAAAAGGACAGATGAATAAAAATGCTTGTTAACTGAAAATTTTAAAATTTAAATTAAAAAAATTGGATCATAAAAATGTAAGTTGTTTTGGAAATTTTTTGTACCTACTTAGGAGGTTGAGTTAAAATGTAAACTCTAAATGATGCCATAGCATAGAGTACCATGCAGTTTCCCCTTTCTGAAGGATGAGTAAAGGACTGAGTAAAGAGAACTGTAATATTATGAAACTGACCCTTTGATTTTTGGTAATGATGAATTTTATACACACATATACACACATATGTATGTATATACTTACGTATGCTTTTTGTCCCTTTCAAAATAACACTTTAAATGTTTATCTGGATTTTAAGGCTATCAAAATAATAATTGTTATTCAAAATTATAATTAAATGTTGCTTAGTAACACAAATATTGCTAATACTTGAATGAGAATAAGCAACTGTTTTTCATGCTTATATACTCATATAACATCAGAGATAGGCAAAAGATATTAGTGTGCTACTTCCTCCTTGCTTAAATAGCTTCTTAGTTCCTTAAAACAGAGCATTATTTACTCAGATACCAGACTATGATTGAAACTGGAGTCTGGATTAAGAGAACTGTTGGGGACCTTTATCTTTGTGGTGCCAGTAAGGTCACGGGCATGGGGGAGTGTCCTCCTTGTCTGCCTTTTGGAACATATCATCCTGAAGGTTATTCCTTTCCCTCTCCCCTTCTCCCTCCACCCCAAATTTATTTCCACTTTTTTTTTTAAATCAGCTTACAATCAAATTTCAGTGAGTACCCCATCATCTTCCAATGAGCTTTTTGCCTGAATAGCAGAAACAGCTTCAGGAGTTACAGGAAGATGGTTAGAATGCTAACGGAGCATCTCTAACTGGACACACTATTTTTTCCATTTCAACACTTAAAAAGTTCTTTCTAGACTATAAAACAGAACTAAGTAAAAATGGAAATTTTAGTTCACCTAAACACATAGAAGTCCAAAGAGTTCTTTCTGAAAGGGAGAGAGAAATTTGGAATAATGCCTTCAGAGAGGGACACGGATAATGCTTTGATCTGGTCTAGGTTCAAATCCTACCGCTGATTCTCATTGGCATATGGCCACAGATAAGTTACTCACCTTTTTGGGGCCTTTTGCAAATCTTCATTAAAAGTACACATTCTCTTCTTGAAATTAAATTTGGGATATATAGATGCCACACAAGCAGATAGCATGTTAACTGAAGTTAACATTATGGCTCTGGGTTTCTGGGTGGTGGTGTTTTTTTTTTAATTTTAGGAACACGTTGTTATTGGAACACAACACTCCATCTCCAAACTCCTAGCACTTCCACTGGCAGACTCCCAAGCCTGGAACTTTCCCTCTTCATCTCTGCTGCCTAGCTTCCAGGTTTCCTTCAAGTAGCAGCTAAATCCCCACCTTCTGAAATCAACCTTTCCCAGGAATCTTTAATCTTACTGGTGTCCCTCTGAAACAATCCCTCATTTATCCTACATATATTTTGTCTATACACAGTTTTTTTGCATGTTGTCTCCTATATTAGAATACTGTGAGCTCACAGAGAACAAGGACTGGTCTTTCTGTCTTCAGCACAGTGCTTGACACATAGTAGGTGCCTAATAAATGCCAATTGACTGATTGAATTTAGAATTCAAGTTAAAATTCTCAAATAGAAGTAAAATACAATATAATGTCATTGTTTAGTCAATTCTTGGTTATAAAGTGACTGCTAAAACATATTATATATTGGTATAATATAGGATGGATAACAAATATATTAGTTAACATATAATAGATAATATAAAAATAAGAGGCAGCTTGGCATAGTAAGTAAAGTGCTGAGTTTAGAATGAGAAACACAAGTTTAAATCCTACTTCCATTTACTAAAGTGCCTCTACCTACCAAATTCACTTAGTACTTGTGATCTTGGAAAAGTCTCAAGGTCTCTGTCCCTCAGGCAATTCCCTAGGCCTTATGTACTAAGTCAAAAACTACTTGAGAACTATATTGGTATAGAAGGGCAGTTGGGTGGCACAATAGGATGAGTGCCAGGTCTGGCAGTCAGAAAGACTCATCTTCTTGAGTTCAAATCTGGCCTCAGACACTTACTAGTTGTATGACCCTTGGCAAATCATTTAACCCTGTTTGCCTCAGTGTCCTCACATGTAAAATGAGCTGGAGAAGAAAATGACAAATTACTTTAGTATCTTTACCAAGAAAACCCCAAAATATGGCCATGAAGAGTAGGACACAACTGAAAAACAACTGAACAACAAAGCATTGACAGAGAGTTCTCTAAACTGATGAAATCATAAATATTTAGGATGTTGTCTAGATCCTGAGATTTTTCTCTCCCTATTTATATTTTAGCCATTTCACTGTTTTTATTAGCAACTTCATCGCTAGACTGATCTTGGTCTATTCCACACTTATGAAATGTAATTTCTCCTCATCCGTATCTGACTCAGTAGAGATATCTAGGGTTTATATGTCTAGGGCCCAGGGGTGGGGAACCTGTGGTCTTGAATCTGAACCCAGGACATTTGACCCCAGGTGTGGTCTAGGCTCTCTGTAGTTATTGAGGTAGGGGGTATGAGAAATTCCTATAATGTGTTGTATTTTCCCTTTTTGTGGACAGGAGTATGTTGTTTTTAATCTTTGTTAAACCCTCAGTGGTTTGTGGTACACTTATCAAAAGGGTAGAGGAACTGAATTTGGATGGAGCAAGGTTAGAGAAAAGAGTCATTTTGGCAACTTATTAGCAACTCTGATAAAAAGTCTGATGAGGGAGAAAGTTGGAGCCATTAGTTTATGTATTCTCTATCTAGTTTTAACTTAATCAGTTCACCCTATTATAAAAAATATTAGAGCTAACTACTTCAGGCACTTAAAAACTCCATTTAGTTTTAAAGTTAATTTCATGAGGGAACTGGAAAGACTAAACAATGATCATACAAGAATGGGATCTCTGGGGAAAAAAGCAAAAGAAATTTTTTTAAGCTTTCAGTAGAAAAGGCTGAGAGAAAATAGTTTTCTTTAAGTTTATGGGAGACTGTAATGCAAAATGCCTAAAATTGATTGTGTGAACTCATCAGTGCTGACTATACACTGATAAGGCTAACACTTATCATTGCAGGTTGTCTCCCCCATTATACCATGAATTCCTTGAGGGCAAAAACTATCTTTTGCCTTTCTTTCTATTCCCAGAGCTTAGCACTGTACCTAACACACTGTAGACACTTAATAAATACTAATTGACTGACTGATTCATCAATGCACACTGTCAAATTTGATTGAGTATTCAATAACACAAACATCACACCCTCTAGGAACAATCACCAACTTCATTCCTAAAGATCCTGGTCATTAGTCTTGTATCTGGTGTGAGGGAGAAGGCTCCCTTTCTGCCCAGCCAGAGGCCATGTGCCTTCCTCCACGATGGCATTCTTGTAAATATCTATCATATGGCAAACAAACATGGAATGCTTAAATTTCCAAGTATGGGGAAGACCAGAATCTACTAGATGAGATCTAGGAGCAGGCTGATTGATGTCTGGTGCCCCCAGTAAGTTTTTATGATTCTAAGGGTGGTGCTAAGCTACTTCTCAGTTCTAATCAGTGATTGTTCTCTCTAAGGGTGGTTATAAACTACTTCTAAGTTCTAATTAGTGATTGATTACTGAAGTTAATGATGAAAGGAAACTATCAAAGCTTTGGTTTCTCAATGTCTGTCATGAGTATTTATCAGCTGTTTATAAGTTTTGGGGAATATACACAGTCATTAGCAGTTGTTTACCAGATATGAGGGACACATATATCATTGCCAAACCATACTACTCATGTCAGTCTGTCAACAAACATTTATTAAGCACCAGGTTCTATACTAAGTTATAGGAATATAAATTTGAAAAAGAAAGATGGTTTCTGCCATTAACCATCTAACAGTCTAATGGGAGCATAACACACAAAAGAAAGCAGGAAAGGGGTGGGGTGATGTCTAGGGTAGGAAGGTATCCAATTCTGGGTAGGGGATTTCAACCAAGTGGGAAATGAAAAGATGGACTCACCTTAAATGGAGGTTCTGGGTGAAGGGAGCCATCAACCATCATGACTCATTTCTTCTTTAAACTGCATTTTGGGTGCATTTCAGACTACTTCTAGCTTTCCTCTCCTCTGTCACAAAATCTAATACTCAATTTCTCCCTAAGGATGAGAACTACATTCTAGCAGAAAGGATATTCTCATATAAAGAAATTAGTATGTCAGGAAATGATTACTGTTTTTGGCTAAGAGAGAATTCCTATAGTTGTCTGGATAATAGAAGTTCCACATCACTTATTATTTCAATACTATTCCCTTATTCCAAGCTTAGGATGTTTCCTTAAATATTTACCTATATTTTCCTTCTATCCAACTAGTCTATAATGAACTGTGATAACAATAATGCTTCTTTTTCTATCTCTTTTGACATTCACCAAAATGCTCTCAATCACACATCTGCCATCTGGTTCCTGGATTTCCTCACCTAATTTTTTCTGTTAATATTTACTTAATATTAATATTTTAATATTTCCTTAATATGTTTTCCTTTTACAACTTATCTAACTTGCTCCTTCTAGAGCTCATGAGTATTCCACTCATAGGTCTCATATCACCAAGTCTCAATAGTGCCTATGAGGTCAAATTTCCTACCTTGCATTAGTTTGCCTTACTTCTTACCCATACTATATGAATTTCTGTATAGTTACTTGGGGCCATGGATTTTTATTGCTGGACACTTAGATTCTGTCTTTTGAGAATTTAGGGACTTCTTGACTTTTTCTCTTGATACATTTTCCCCACTCTATGGAACCCAGTTTTGTTGATAAACACAATTTTCTCCCTCCCTCATTCTTTTCATTTTTTATCCTTTGGATGAGATTTATGTTCTAACCAAATGCATCCAATCCTTGTTAGACCTAGGTTAGCCATTCTTAAATTTTAAACTATGAACCAAAAATATAAGCTCCATTTTCAGACATTTTTGCAACCAACTGTTAATTTTCCAAATCTGTCTTGCTTTTCTGAGATCCTTGCCTTTCTTTGAAGGCAAGGCATCTCAAGGATGATTACAACACTTGCCTGTGCAAGGTTTTCAGTTTCTTAGGCAAGACTTCATAATATTTAACAATACTCTCTGACTTTCTTCAGTCTGTGTCATTTGGGCTCACATAAAACACTGAAAGTAGTAGTAGTCATTAGGTTTATCAAGTGGGGTCTAGGGGTGGTTCTCTGCCATGTACTGGATACAGGCCCTGAGAAGACAGTAAACTCTTATTGTTATCGGCTGACAAAGAGCTGCCTCGGACCCCTCAGCACGGAGCCTCCAACCACCTTGACTCATTTCTTCTTCAGAATTCTTCTCTTTAAATCTTTTTTCTTCTGAAAATTGCAATTTTTAAGTTGTAAAAACATTTCTTGAATGTGTGCCCATTAAACATGTCGGATTTTGAGTTCCTCTCCTTTCTTCCTCTCCCCTCTCCAATTTTCAAGAATGAATTCAGAGAAACTTGAGAAGATTTATATAAACTGATACTGAATTAAGCAAGCAGAATTAAGAAAACAAAATAAACGACTATAAAAATATGTTTAAAAAAATGAACTAAACACAGTGTTATTAGTATAACCAAGAAGTTTGGCTGAATTGAAAAAAATGTACATCATACTCAGTCCTTTCTTTGAAGAGGTGGAAGACTACAAGTATGGAACATCACATATATTGTCAGACTCAAGTGATGTGTTGAATTTTCTTTTAGCTAAAGTGCTTCCCCCCCCCCTTTTTTTTTTTTTTTTAAATTTATTGTTATGAGTGATAGCACCCTGGGTAAGTGAGAAAAAAGGGATATATTTAGAAATGAAAGTGATGTAAAAACAAAAGATCTGAATAAGATTTTTTTCACAAAGAATGCTTTTCATACCAGCATCATAGAGATAATGAATAATGTAGCAGCCTAAAGAAATGTCTTACTATTGGAGAACAGAAATGATAGGAATTTTCCATTTGAATGACTGATTTACTTGTCTATTCTACGATTTCTTTTAACTCCTGTAGCAGAGGGGTAATGCCAATTTGCATGACTGGGCAAGATAGTCATACATATCTATAGTTCCATGTTAATTATAGTTAGAATGTAGAGTTCAAAATTCTAATGCTAAATTCATTTTCATAAATCAGTACCTTTAATTATATTTAAGATTCTAACTTAGGGATCTTAAATTTGCTTAATTTTGTTTCCTTGTAAGCATTTAGAAAAGTAGGGGAGAAAATACAAATTTGACCTGATAATTTCAAATGTGAGTACTGCCCAGCCATACCTCAAGGAGACCCCTTCCTCTCTCTTGTGTTTCCTTGACAACTACTTATTGCCCTTCATTGACTCAGGGCCATAGGTAGTTTACACACCTCAGTTGTACCCTTGGGTTTGGCCACTCGAAAAAGGCTACACCTTCAAGGGGGTTAGACATAAAGGAGGTTGGGGGAGAGAGAGGTCAGAGAGGCTACATGAAGACATTGACTCTCCAGTAAATGATGCAGTTCCAGGGATAATAGTGGTGGAGAAAAGAAGCAGAGGAAAGGACTGCAAGAAATCCATGGGGTGAACTGCATATGTCAAGAACATAAGCTGGCAGCAGTGGGACGCTCACTGGAGGAATTCCTGAACCAAGTTAAGGATCTGGATCAAGCTGGATGCTTCCGTTGCCAAAGTCAAGAAACAATAAGGCACCAGGCCATGATTAGGAGGAACAAACCCAGACTTTGACCTTCACTGTTATTGTGATTGTGGGGCAAGTTGGCTTTCTAGCAAGCAGCTAGGTGATGCAAAAGATAAGAGGACTGGGTTTGGAGTCAGGAAGATCTGAATCCAAATCTAGCCTCAGAGTTTTGATGCTGGATCACCCTGAAAAAGTCACTTAACCTCTGCTGGCCTTAGTTTCTTCATCTGTAAAATGGAGATAATAATATCCCCTATTTCTCAAGGTTGTTGTGAGGATCAAATGACATAGTCATTGTGAAGTGCTTAACCCAATGCCTGGCACACATTAAGTACTATACAAATGTTAGCTTACTATTATTAATAAATCTAAAATTTCCAGCTCTCATGCTCTAGATAGTGCTCTAACTCTAAAGTAACCATCCAGACCCCTAGGGACCCTTTGCTCTTGGAAGTGGAGTACCCTAGAAGTACCATTAAGTTAGGGGGGCTATTTATAAGTCCCATCAAAGCTGAGGATCACCTGGAGGGAGTGAAGGAGGAAGGGAAGGAATAATGGGAATATAGTGGGGGATAGGTTGGCAAATGTTTAATAACTAGCTCTCCAGGGAAAAAATGTACACAGGATGAACTTTGAAACTTAATCTTTTTTTTTAGTTGAACACTTTCTGTGAAATCTAGGCAATCAATGAAACAATAAAAAAAGTCCTGATTTGTAGCATTTGCTTTAAATAAAAGTTTCTCGAGTCAGTTAATAACTGGTTCCAGCACATCCTTGATAAGTATGCTTTTCCCTTACGAGGAGGTCCCATACATTGTAGTCCTATAAATGTAAATGTGAAATATTGTTCTTCTGCCATGTACTCCACTTGAATAGTCTTTGAGCATCTAGCAGGGGTGGGGAACCTGTAACCTCGAGGTCCTCAAGTGTGGCCCTTTGACATATAAAGGCTCCACTTGAGGACCTAGAGGGTCACATGTGGCCTCAAAGTCACAGGTTCCCTGTCCCTGACTAGGGTTACTATATACAATACAGGGTGTCCCAACAGTCTTAATGGAGTTTAAATCTTTAGTAGGTCATATCTGAAATATGGCTCAGCTCTGGGCGTAACCTTTTACCAAGGGAATAGATAATCTGGAATGTGTCTAGAAAAGGGTGAACAAAATGGTAAATGAACTTGATAATATGCTGTATGAAGATTAGATAAAGGCACTAGTAGTAATATTTAAATCTTTTCTTTTTCAAGCTAGAGAGAACTTAGTAGCAAGTTTCAAGCATTTGGGCTGTCATGTGGAAGAAGGATTAGCACTGTGCTAAGCACTTTTTACAAATATTATCTCATTTGATCCTCACAACTCCTAAAATTTTACAGTTGAGAAAACTGAAGCAAACAGAGGTTAAGTGACTTGCCCAGGGCGACATAGCTAATAAGTGTCTGAGGCCAAATTTGAACTCAGGTCTTCCTGATTCCAGGCCTGGCACTCTAGACACTATACTACTAGCTGCCTGTAGATTTAGGCTTGATAGAATGAAAAACTTCTTAACAATTATAGCGAGGTAAAAATAGACTGGTCTTCCTTAAGAGATTGTAGGACCCCTCTCACTGGAGTTTTTCAAGAGGAGCCCTTGTTGAGTGTTGGACTAGATGACCTCTGAAGGCCTAGAAGGCTTTCTGTCTGTAATTCTGTGACTTTTGTCACAGAATTTGACTCTAAGCAAGGTAACTTCTCCCTACCCAGAAATTTATACCCTGGTATCCAGGACAGTCACTTCATTTCCCATTCTTCATGGTACCATAGCAAAGTATCAAGGTAGCACAGCAGATAGAATATTGGAGGTTGAGTTGGTTGTGGTTCAATCATGTCCAACTCTTCGTGACCCCATTTTGGTTTTTTTTGATAAAGATACTAGAGTGGTTTGCTATTTCCTTCTCCAGTTCATTTCACAGATGAGGAAACTGTGGCAAACAGGGTTAAGTGGCTTGCCTAGAGTCACACAGATAGTAAGTGTCTGGGATCAGATTTGAACTCATAAAGATAAATCTTCCTGATTCCAAGCTCTTGGCCCTATCCATCACACTACCTAGCTTACTTGGAGTTAGGAGGATCTGAATTGAAATTCTGCCTGAAATACTAGCTAGGCATATGACCCTGGGAAAGTCATAACTTTTCTTAGTCCCAAACTCCTTATCTATGAGATGATGGTGGAAGCACTTACTTCATAGGACTGTTGTGAGCATCACATTAGATAACATATATAAAATGCTTTGCAAATCTGAAAGTGATATGTAAATGCTAACTATTTTTATTATTATATCAGACAGAACGAATCTTAAGCAGTTCTCTGATACAGAAGCCAAACCAGAATGTTTAGTAGTCTGTTCATACTACAGTTTTTTAATTCTGACAAGATAATATCAAAGATATGTTCACTCAATGAACACATCAGAAATTATCATGATTCATCAGTCAACAAATATTTTATTGTGTTTAATAATGTGCCAGACAGAATTTGCATTTGGCTTTTAGGTATTCCCATATTATAGAATATGAAAGCTGTAAGAGACCTTAGAATAATTTAATCTGTTGACTGAATTTTACAGATTTGGAAACTAAGACCCAGAGTAAATTAACTGCCCAACTTTGTAAAGTTAGTAAGGGGCAGAGCTCAAAGATTCTAAATCCAATGGTCTTTCCACCATATTCCAGCTGCTTCTCTTCCCATATGCTTACTAGCAAACCAAGTAAGCTGATTCCAGATGTTTCTGTGGAGTAAAAGGCAATTTTCAAATGATTATTATTGCTACATGTTTTTGTCTGTTACAAATTTTGTGATTTTTAAGCTCTCCTCATATCTTTTAGTTCTAGACACCAATTACCATTTATTCCTTACTCCTTTATTTAATTATACTATTAACAGTATGCAGATTCAATCATACTCTTAGGCACAAGTCAAATAATTTAATTTCTTAGAAATAGCTGAAATAATAGATAATCAAATATCACATGTAGCATCTTATATAAAATTATATATCATCATCATAGTTACAATTGTATTGTGCTTTAAGGTTTGCAAAGTGCTTTACGTGTATTATCTTGTTTGATCCTCACATCAACCTATAACATAAGTGGTATTGTTATTCTTATTTAACAGATGAGGAAACTGAGGCTTAGAGAGGCTAAGTGATTTGCCAAAGGTCAGTCTGACCTCAGTAAATGTCTGAGACTGAATTCAAACCCAGGTCTTCTTGACCCCAAGTATATCACTCTTAACCACTACTACAGGTGCTTTTGTTTTTCCATTTTGTTTTTGTTTTTTGGTAGGGTGGATAGGTGGGGGACGATTGACGGAACTGTGTTGTTTTGTTGTCTTTCTGTTAATTGCTACCGACTATTATTACAATGATCATTTTCTATGATGTCAATTTTTTTTTTTTGGTAAAACTTATGGATGAATGAAGACAAATCATCCTTTGAGACTATTTCAGTTGGAGCAAATGCAAAGGCAGACATGTGACTACAAGAATCTTACATAACTAAGTTGAAATTGATAGATGAATTGCTTCCGAAATTTCTTATGCTGCATCACTAATCCGTATACATAACTGAACATTTCAGAAGGATTTTAGCAGTTCAGGTTAAATTAAGGTTCTTGGGCAGAGGGTGGGAAAAGTTGAACTGCCACTATGTATCCTGTGTGCTTAATAGAAAAATCCATTCTACTAAAGAGCTTTTCTTCAGTACATTCTTATATGTACTTGTGTGCCTACATGTGGAATATATATGTGTGTGTGTATGTATATATGTACATATGAGAGAAATTTATATTTTTAGTGATCTGACACATTCTCAAAAGGATGTGTCCTCAACTTAGATGAACCTGCTAATGTGGATTGTCAGCCCACCCATGGCAGCCATTTCTATATGAATCCTGTCCATGTTTTTCCAGAAATTTACTCCAGGGGATCCACCTAACATGTGAAGGGCCTTTCCCACTTTTTCTGACTTTGTGTGTGAAGATACTGGTGGAGCACATGGGGTCTTTAATTGAACTATCAGACCAGCCTGTCTTCTTTTTTCTCGTTTTCATTTCCCCAATGATTCCTTTTACTTAGTTTTTCTTTGAAGATTGTTATTTGCTACATGTTGGAGTTCTTCATACCTATCACGTCTCATTCCATGACCCTCTGATCATAATATTCATTTTTAATTCTTCCAACATTGTGATATTTGACATCTGGAAGCATTACAGCAACACTAGTTGCTATTAAAAAAAAAAAAGATGTACCTTTGCTTCTGGAGAAGATTGGGCTTTAAAGAAGCTTTGCAATTTCCTAAAAGCAATTCAGGCAGCTCTTCTGATTAATCGGGAGGTCAATTCATTTTTCATTTGTATTGTCTTTCCTGGATATAGGTACTGATAGATAAGCTCTAGATGTCCCTCTCACTGCATGGTGTTATCTGGTTATTTATCCATTTATCCAGCTTTTCCTGTGTCGATTTTCCCCCCTTTCAATTTGATGAATAATTTATAAATGTATTTCATCAGTTTTTAAAAATCAATTCTTTAGCATGTCTTTTCTTTAAAGGGAAAATTTCAGAATCATCTTTATATCACTTCCTCTCTATCCCTGCTCTCCTCTTGCCTCCTCACCCTAGTTATAATCAGATACATTTTCCACAGAATTTTAGGGTTGAAAGGGATTTCAAAAGCCATTTACCTGGAAAAGACTCTGTCTATAGTATACCTGGCAAGTGTGCATCTGGTTTTAGTAGCACCAACATGCTATTCACAGGTCTACTGCACCCATGAATGTGCTGGCACAATTCTGAGTTGCGAAATACAACAGACTCTCCACATGGAAGACAGAACCAAAACATTTATTCAGATACCAGAAAGCCAAATCCATCATAGTAACAAAGAAATGTATACATAATAACAATGCAGAGGGCAACACCATCCCCAAGCCTTCCCTCTCTTAGGCTTCCCACCAACCAGCTTCCTTAAACAAAATCACAATCTCACTCAAACTGGCCAGCTGCCTTTCCCAGTTCTGATTGCTCTCTAACTTCCTCTCAGCTCTGCTCTAACCCCACTTCTTCCTGTTCCACCCTTCCTACTCCACCCCTTCCAGTTCCATGTGACTCAGGCTTCCAAGTGATTTAAGCAGGTCAAATGGGTCTATTAATGAATGAGAAAAATCTTCCCATTAAGAAGCAAAATTACATTAACAATAAGCAAAAATGCATTATCCATATACTTTCTAAAAAGGGCTCTAGCAAAGGGGAAACTGAGGATCCCAAATTAAGCCTATGTTTGCCTCTTTGTAAGTTTCACCCATGGCTCCTACTTTTCTGCACTCGCAGTCAAGCAGTGACATCGCTCCAGGGGTTCTCCGTTGTCTCCAGGATCAAATAGAAGATGCTCTGTTTGGCATTCAAAGCTCTTCATAACCCGAATCTTTACCTTTCCATTCTTCTTACCTCAGATGACACTGGAGGAGACAGTGAGGCTGATGACTTTGCACAGCCCTGTCTCACCTAAATCCAATTTACTTGCAAGTAAAGACATCACCCTGCTGATGTCATTAGTCCTGTTCTAGAACAAAGGACAAACATCAACAGCTGTCTGCCATGTACTTTTCTATCCAGTGACTCCATTTCTCAGCTCCGAACATTTTCTCTGACTGTCCCCCTTGCCTGGGACACTTACCCTTAATGACCTTACTGGCTTCCATTAAATCCCAACTAAAATACCATCATTTACCAGAAGTTTTCCCCAACACCTCTTAATTCCAGGGCCTTTTCTTAATTGGCTCCTATTTATCCTGTATAGAGCTTGCTTTGAATATCTTTATTTGCATGTTGTCTACTTCATGGGATTGTGAATTCCTTGAGGGTAGAGACTATCTTTTGCCTATTTTTGTATTACCAGTGTTTAGCACAGTATGTGGCACATAGTAGGTGCTGAATATATATTTATTGATTGATTGAAGGAGAACAAGTCTGTCTCTTCTACATTGTATGGAATCAAATAGTTGAAGATAGTTATCATGTCTGCAGTCTCTTTTTCTTCTGCTAAGAAATATGGTGGTGGATCAGTGGAATAGATTAGGTACATAATATATAGTATTTGAGAAAAATTGCTGGGAAAACTGGAAAGCAGTTTGGCAGAAACTAGGCATAGCAACCTCTCATACCATATACCAAGATAAGGTCAAAATGGGTAAATGATTTAGACATAAAGGGTAATTTTATAAGCAAATTAGGGGAGCATGGAAAAATTTACCTGTCAGGTCTATGGATAAGGGAAGAGTTTATGACCAAACAAGAGAAAAAGAAGATCACAGGAAGTAAAATGGATAATTTTGATTACATGAAATAATTTTTTTTACACAAACAAAACCAATGCAGCTAAAATGAGAAGAAAAACAGTTAACTGCGAAATACTTTTATAGCAAGTTTCTCTGATAAGGGCCTCACTTTTCAAGCATATAGGTAACTGAGCCAAATTTATATATATATATATATATATATATATAAAAAGAACCATTCCCCAATTGATAAATGATCCAAGGATATGAACAGGAAGTTTTGATTAGAAGAAATTAAAGCTATCTGTGGTCATATGAAAAAATGCTCAAAATCACAACTGACTAGAGAAACGCAAATGAAAACAACCTTGAGGTACCACCTCACATCTATCAGATTGGATAACAAGAAAGAAAAAGGAAAAGGCAAATGCTGGAGGAGATATAGAAAATAGGGACACTAGCAAATACCATTATTGGTGGAGTTGTGAACTAGTCCAACTATTTTGGAGAACAATTGGCAACTATCCCCAATGAGCTATAAAACTATGCCTATCCTCTGACACATCAATACTACTACTAGGTCTGTATTCTAAAGAAATCAAAGAAAAAGGAAAAGGACATATATGTACAAAAATATTTATAGCAGCTCTTTTTGTGGTGGCAAAGAATTAGAAATTGAGGGAACGTCCATTAATTGGAGATTGACTGAACAAATTGTGATATATGATTGTGATAGAATACTATTGTGCTGTAAGAATTGATAAGCAGGATGGTTTTTAGAGAAAAACTGGGAAGATTTATATAAACTGATGCAAAGTGAAGTAAGTAGAACCAGACCATTGTATACTATAACAGTAATATTGTACAATGATCAGCTGTGAATGACTTAGCTATTTTGTCATACAATCATCCAAGACAATTCCAGAGGACTTAAAATGAAAAATGCTTTCTCTAGAGAAAGAACTGATAGAGTCTGAATGCAGATCAAAACATCCATTTAAAAAAAAAACTTTTTCCCCTCTTTTTTCTGTCTGTTTTCTTTTGCAACATGGCTAATCTGGAAATATATTTTGCCTGACTGCACATGTATAAGCTATAGCAAATTGCTTGCCTTTTCAATGAGTGGGGGAGGGGTGGGAGGAGGGAGAGAATTTGGAACTCAAATTTTAAAAAAAGAATTTAAAAAATATTTTAAAAAAGAATTAAAAATTGTTTATGCATGTAATCAAGAAAAGTTAAAAAATAGATAAAATAAATTCAACATGTAACTTTAAAAAAGAGTATTCAGTACAAAAGGCCTCCAAAGAACTCTTCTATCCATCAGAGAATCTAGTATTATGCTGGGCACACAGTAGGTGCCCACTAAACATTTGTTGAATTTATTTTTAAAAAATGTTTTATTCTGAACTTAATACCAAATAAGATGAGCATTTTCATATAGAAAGAATAGAAAAAGAAGACTGTACATGATGCTACAAATATATATGCTTTACAGATTGCTCTTTTTAAAAAATATGTAATAAGTTCAACATGTTATTTAAAAAACAACAAAAAAACCCTGTGCCCAAAGGGCTAAAAAAAAGTGCACACCCTTGGACCCAATAATACCGCTATTAGGTTTATATCCCAAAGAGATCAAAGAAGAAGGACCTACATGTCCGGAAATATTTAGAGTAGCTCTTTTTGTGGTAGTAAAGAATTGGCAAGTGAAGGGATGCCTATTAGTTGGAGAACGGTTGAAGAAGTTGCTTTGTATATGTTTGTTTGCATGGGTCCCTCATTATGTTGTAAGCTCCTTGAAGGCAGGGACTGTCTTTTGCCTCTTTTTGTATTTGTGTTTGTATTTGTATTTTTGTATTTGTGTTTAGCACAGAGCCTGGCACGTATTAGGTACTTAGCAAATGTTTATGGAATTAAATTCTCTGAGCTAAACACTCCCATTCCTTCAACTGACCAACTGTGATATAAACTGATATCTCTTCACAATTCTGGTTGCCTTTTCACCTGTCTCCTAAAACTGTTTTTAATCACTTAAAAGGCAATATCAATGGGCACTGAAGTGACAAGTATTAAGGGCTATCTGGCTATGCCATGTCCTATGCTAGGACCCTCTCAAACTTAGAGCCTCCTTCTCTTCAAGGTCCAGCTTGGGCATCACTTGTGCCATGATGATTTCCCTGATCTCTCCATTCTCTAGCTGAAAGTGTTTTCTTTTCTCCTCAAATTTTCTTCCAGTCCTTTGAATCTCTCTTTTGTCCTTTTCACAAACTAACTTTGTATTCTACCTGTGTCCTTCTTGTACTCCCTGCTACCTCTGCTGTCATAGAAAGAGCACTAGTTCTAATTTCCAAACTTTGAGCAAGTCATGAAATATCCCTGGCTCTTGGTTTGCTCCACTGAAAAACAAGGGAGTTGGACTAGATGGTCCCAGAGGGCTTTTCTGTTGTTCCAGATCATTGTTCTGATGACAAGGGCAGTGGTGTTTTTCATCTTTTTATTTCCACTATTTAGGACAGTAGTTTGAACACAGTGGACCATCAATCAATCAGTCCACAAGACTTTATACTGGGCTACGTACTGGGGATACAAAACCACAAATGAAAGAGCCCTTGCATCTACATGTCCCAGTACATAGAGAAAAATCCAAAATGAATATGAGATAACTTAGGTGATGAGGCCACCGGCCCTTATATGCTTGTTGAATTGAATCTTTGAATTAAAGGCAAGTTACAATTGTGGGAAAGTCCTGGGCCATAAAGTTTCATAATTTATGTTTAATCTGCCTTAGAGAAGTGATCTGGCCAAGTAGAGAAGTTTATCATATTCACATACATGAAAAAGGATACATTCAACATTCCCTCTTCCTGGAATGAAACTGCATAGTCAATTTCAGCCTTAGTCAAGATCATTTACAAGAGTCATCTTTTGGACATGTTTGAGTTTTGTTTAAAAGATCATTCTGAATAACCAGCAATTCCCAGTGGCAAATGAGGGGGACACCTTGGAAATGAAGACTACATTGGAAACAAAGAAAATCTAAATTCCTAGCTTGGATACGTTGGAACCAGTTTCTCCAAATTTCAAGCATTGTAGAAAGTGAAAAGAGGGCCAAGTCCCCTCCTACAAATAAAGTGGAGCACTGAATGCACCCCGAGCTTCAGACCCCTGCAATCCTCAGCAACGTTTAATGACAAAACTGAGTTGGCTGGGAATGTAACGGGAATCTAGTTAGCTCCCAGACACAGGCAAAGGTCTTCCCGTTCGGCTCCCACCCTCCGCCCGGATGACTCATCTACCCATCATGTGAAAAGGCCAAGCGCAGGCAGGATGGGCTACAACGTCCTGGCAGGGAGGGAACCGCTCGTTCTCTCCTCCCCCCCCTCCCCCCCGCCCTCACCCCAAGGCTTTGGCGTCTTCTGTCTGCATCCCAGGTCACGGACTGGAGGGCACAGAGATTTCTTGAATATGGGGGTTAATTTTGGGGGGCTCCTCAGTGAGAGGAAGAAATCACTTTGGCATTTTTAAGTCTTTTAAGTCTGTCTTGTTTATTGAATTAAAAGACTCTCCCCGCCTCCAGGATCCATTACACCTATTATTTTTTCCAGTTCCGTTTTCTGCGAGGGAGGATTTTCCCTTCTCCAAATGCCTCCCAGTCCCCATATCGGGGTACTTCTCCCACCCTTTAACCGATAAACCTGCCCAGTCCAGGCAGCCAGCCCTAGCCCAGGCCAGCATCCCCAGGAGGCCTGGGCCAAATCCCCTGGTCCCTAAGCCCCTCCCATGGAACTTCACTCCCCTCCTCCCCTCCCGCGGCTAGAGTGGGGCTGCAAAGCCGGCCCCTTGGTTCCCCTTCTCGTTCTCATTGGACAGCTCTGCCCTTCTTTCCCCGGATCCCACCGCCTATTGGCTCGTGCTTTTCGCAGGCCCGGCCCTTCTTTTCGAGCCCCGCCCCGCCCCGCCCAGTGCCGCGTTTCTCCCCGCCGGAGTCGCGCCAAACTGGGCGGAGAGTGCCTTGGCTCTGCCATCTCGCCTCTCTCCGCCTTCCTCCTTCCCTCCCTCCTCGGTCTGGGCGGCGGCGGGGCCTGGGGGCTGGTGGGTGGCGCGGCGCAGCGCAGAGCAGCGCAGCTGCGGGCGCCGAGGCAGGAGGAGCCGACTCATTGTTCCGCAGCCGCCGCGCCCCTGAGCGCCTCTCTCTTGGAGTCTCTCAGTCACTCCCCGTCTCCGTTCCTCTCGGCGCTTTCCAAGAGAAAGCCCTCCCCGCCCCACAGCCTCCCTTCCCCGTCCCTCAGCCCGGCCGCAGCAGCATCCTTCCCAGCCCGGCCATGGAAGACCTGGACCAGTCGCCCCTGGTCTCCTCTTCGGGCGCCGCCGCGGGCCCGGCCCGGCCTCAACCAGAGTTCAAGTATCAGTTCGTGAAGGACCCAGAGGACGAGGAGGAGGAGGAGGAGGAGGAAGAGGAGGACGAGGACGAGGACCTGGAGGAGCTGGAGGTGCTGGAGAGGAAGCCGGCCGCCGGCATGACTGCGACGCCGCCGCCGTCCAACGCCGCCGCCGGCGCCGCGCCCCTCCTGGATTTCGAGAAGGAGCCGGTGCCGCCGGCCCCCCGGGGACCCCTGCCCGCGGTGCCCCCCGCAGCCGCCGAGCGGCAGCCCCGCTGGGAGCCCAGCCCGGTGTCCTCGTCCTCGCCGTCCCCGCCGCCCTCCGCAGCCGCTGCCGCATCCTCGGAGGAAGACGAGCCTCCTTCCCGCCCCCCTCCCCCTCCCCCAACGGCCGGCGTGGGCCCCCACCCAGATCCTGCGCCCCCTGCCTGGACCCCGAGCACCCCGGCTCCGGCCGCGCCCCCCTCCACCCCGGCCGCGCCCAAGCGCCGCGGATCCTCGGGCTCTGCCGGTGAGTGAGCGTCCGGCCCGGGGGGAGGTGGGGGAGGGGGGTCCCGCCCGCTGCCCTTCCCACCTCCTTGGGTGTGGAGCCCCCTTTCTGCCCCCCGAGAGCTTTGTCTGCCCCTGGCGGGAGCGAGGTCGGGGGAGGAGGGTGGGGCCGGGGGGGGCGATGGTGGTGGTAGTCATGGTGGTGATGGTCAGCCTGGCCTCCCTCCGACTTTATTGTCTGCGCCTGGGCGGCTGGGGCCATGTGCGTTCTGTGGCAGCCCCGCAGGGCCCCCACACCCTTCCCTTCCCTTTTCCCTCTTTGTTCCGGGCCGGGAGAGACCTCGGAGGATGCGTACATGAAGGAATGGAGAGGGGGGGCGGGGGGGTTGGATTTTAGCGTGGTGCCCGGACCCATGCTGGGGAAGGGGCGCCCTCCTGCCGCCGCTGCAGCCTGCCCTCGGCGGGCCCGCCTCTGGCTCCGTGGTGCCGGCAAGAGCGCCCCCAGCGGTGCCGAAGGGGCGGGGGGGGCCGTCGCCACCGCCCAGTTCTCCCGGACTGATGCCTATGATGTGGCGTCTGTGCTGGCAGCTGCTGGAGCCCTGGCTGGGTCGTGCCTTGGCAGGAGGGGCACACCTGCCGGCTGTCTGCCGCAGCGTGGGACGGGCTGCGGGAACCTGTACAGGCGCATGCGGTCCCTGAAAAAGCCAAAATGGTTGACGCTAAAAGACGAAGCAAAAAGCCCCCGAACCTGTGGATTCTTGGAATAGAACCAGCCAATCGAGAAAAATAACATTTTTGAGATGTCAGTGGTTCTTTGGGTAGTGGTAGATTTAAAGCATTTTTCTTCCTGTCCGGGCATTTGAACTGGTACTTCTCTTTGCAGCATTTTATTATGCAGGATTTTTTTTTATGTTGGATCGATTGGTAGCAATGAATTCTTTTTAGTTTAAAAGACTGAATTCTGTAAAGCTTGTGAAGATTACTTCAACTCTTATTTGAATACTTGAATATGTAGTACTTTTATTTTTTATGAATCTTCCATCTTAGCCAGGAGTTCCTTTTGAAAGGAAACTTAAGCTTGTTAAAAACTCAAGAAACTTCATTTGTTTATTGGCTTGGATTTTTTGATTAATACAAGATACTGCTGGGAAAGGAAGCAATTTTATCAGTATAGCAATTATGTAGGTGGTCAAGAACTAGCCATTGTAATCTCCTGCAGAATTTATTAATAAAACCATAGAACCCGTCAGGAGTTAAAGAGATTACCAAGATATTAACCTCATCTTACAGAAAGGGAAAACCAAGCCTCGGAGGAAAAGTGACTTGTTCAAGGTCACACTGTAGTATTTTTTTTTTTCCCTAATGAGAAACTAAGAAAAGACCTCTTTGAGTGTTTTGTATTTTGCTCAGACACAAAAGAAAATGTTATTAAGGTGTAAAGGATATCCAAATAATGAGGCTAGTCATTCACCTTCCTATATTTTGTATCAGAAACTTTTGGTTGTGGAGACTATCAGATATATTTGGGAGATGTCGGAAAAGATGGAAAAATAAAAGTATGAAAGAGAAGTAATTTGAAATATGGAGACAGTATACCTTAGACAAAAGAATATTATTTAGCGATCTTACAAAGACTTTTGGAAAGGAACTGAACTTATGAAAAGTGATTATTGATAAAACTCTCCTAGTATCCTGCTGACTTATGGGTTCAGAGGGCAAAAAGGGGAAGACTTGCTTATTTGGAGATGACCTTTATTCAGTTCTGTTTTATTAAAGATACACTGTGAAATATGCTGTGAGAGAGAGATACAAATTGAAAAATGACACAGAACCTGCCCTCTAGGAGCTTAAATTGGGGGGGGGGGGTGAGGAGGGGGGTGACATGAGGAATATGCAGATATTTGTAAGAGTGACATTAATATGACAAGTCCCACATAAATGAATGCCTGCAAACAATATTGAATCGAATTATAAAAAACATTACAGTCATCTTCACAGTTAGTGTTTGCCAAAACCAAGAGCAATTTATTTGGGAATGTTGTTTGTTCTTTGTTTCACATAGTATCATGTTTTATTAAACTAGCCCTGAAATCCATGGAAGTGTATAGAATTTAGAGCTGAATGAGACATTAGCAATCATTTACTTCATTTTATAGATGAGGAAACAGGCCCATAGTGGGTGTCAAAGGACCTTGCTCCACAAACACATAGTAAGTTAACAGGCCTTGGATTTGAACTGAGATCATTTCCCAATATAAAACTTTTTAAAAAAAACTATACCAGTTTCCCTTTGTGCTTTTATAAAGATTAAGTATCTTAAAATGAAAAGATATTAAGAGTAATAGTCATCATTATTACTGTGCCTGAATCAGATCCCAAGAACCATATCCTGAGATGGGTTTGAAGTGTTGAGAAGGGCTTGTTGCAGCTAGATAGAGTCAAAGATATGTAAGTCTGACTTAAAATTCTGCATTTGGAATTCTGACCTGTGACTTCTAACTCAGAAATTGTGAGTGTGGAGTAAAGGTGTGTAAGCAGGTTATCTTTTAACTTAGGCCTTTTACCTGGCCTCATTGCTTGGATGCCTTTATTGTACTGTTAGGCTCTCATAGCCTTCTTGCTTGTGTGTTCAACCTCATGGGGCTTTTTTTCCCGTTAAACACAATCTCTATTTCTCTTCTTCCCTCCCCCCCCCACCCCCAGTTTGACGTGGAATTCTGAGTAGCCTTCTGAGGATGACTCATTATTTTATCCAGTTTATATTGGTTAGATATTTGTAGAAGTATTTTTCCAAATAGGAATGATCAACTGCATTGTCTCTTGCATCATCCTGTGTATAAAATGGTGCCTATATCCTGAAGCATAGTGATAATGACCATTACAACTCTATTTTAGAAGAACTTTTAAAAATTTACCGAATTATATAAATTTGAGGCCTCCCAAAAGCTTTTCCTGGGGAAACTGTTCATTTTTTGACAGGGTAGTAATGGCACAGATATTAAGCTTTAACAACATCTATTTGTGGGGAGGGATGTCATTGGGTTATTTACTCAGTGTGGTCTACTTTTTCTAACTAACTACTAATGCATAATACTTTTGTGCTTACTAGGGGCTCTGAATCACTGACTCCTTCATCCTTGAATTGTCTTTACCTCACTTTATAACTTAATTCTTTTTTATGCTTTTTCTGGAATTTTGTTAAAATAAAATGAAGTTGTGACCCTTTAAGGGAACCCAATGACAAAAGTAGAATGATTAAACTGTAACATTCTAAGACACTGGCAGTAATTTAATGGCTAAGTTTTATCTTCACTTTTGAAGGTCATCAAGGCCTGGAACACTTTTAGTCTTAATTTTCCTTGACCTGTCTGCAGTATCTTTCACCTACTCTTTTTCGCTGTTATTCTTGAAGCCATGTGGTTTTTTCTTACTAGTATTCTTTTCTTTCCTTTGCAGTTCCTCTTTTTCTCTTATCAAATTTGAGTGTTGTCCAAGTTGTAGTCTTAAACTAAATGTCCTCTATATAGTATATTTCTTCAGAGACTTTCTAAAATTCTTTTATCTCTGTAGTCATTATTTCTGTAGAGAACTTTCCAATTCTATATTTAGTCACAATTTTTTCCTTAGACTTCCTAATTCTTAGTTATATATACTACTTATCTTCAGTAGGCTTGCTTACAACATCTTTGGGACAATCCATGAGTAGGCAGAATGATATAGTTGATATGTGTCTCCTCCTGTCTATAAACATGGTTTTGATTTCTTCTGTTTTTATATATTCCTGATGAACTTACACACAATTGACTGTTCCACTGTCAGTTTAAGAACACTATATCTAAAACTCAGCTGGTTGAAATAGTGAAAAGGATACTGAATTTGAGATTAGCAGGACCTTGGTTCAAATCTAGCTCTGACAGTTGCAGCTGTGCAAACTTATGTAAGTAACTTTATCTCTTAAAGCTTTAGTTGCCTCATATTTACAGTGAAGATAATGTTAATGCTTTTCTCATGACAATTCTGTGAGCTAGATAGTGTTTTGTAAACATTAAAGTGCTACAAAAATGTTGAGTAATATAGTGTTGTTGTTTCAAAACTAGCTCCCTCTGTTCATCTTGCTTGTTGTACTTACTGATATCACAATTCTCTATCAGTCTTGAAACATCAGTCATCTTTATTAATTTAGCTCATATTTTTCAATAGACAAATAACGTTCCAATAGAAATGTTTTAGGACAAGTCACTGTCATGCTATTATTCATTTGTATTTGATGTTTACTGATTGCAAGGTGGATAACATAACTACTTTTTTTTTTTTTAATTAATTTATTTAACTTTTAACATTCATTTTCACAAAATTTTGGGTTACAAATTTTCTCCCCTTTTATCCCCTCCCCTCCCCAAACACCAAGCATTCTAATTGCCCCTATGACCAATCTGCTCTCTCTTCTATCATCCCTCTCTGCCCTTGTCTCCGTCTTCTCTTTTGTCCTGTAGGGCCAGATAGCTTTCTATACCCCTTTACCTGTATTTCTTATTTCCTAGTGGCAAGAACATTACTCGATAGTTGATCCTAACACTTTGAGTTCCAACTTCTTTACCTCCCTCCCTCTCCACCCCTTCCCTTTGGAAGGCAAGCAATTCAATATAGGCCAAATCTGTGTAGTTTTGCAAATGACTTCCATAATAGTTGTGTTGTATAAGACTAACTATATTTCCCTCCATCCTATCCTGTCCCCCATTACTTCTATTCTCTTTTGATCCTATCCCTCCCCATGAGTGTCGACCTCAAATTGCACTCTCTTCCCCACGCCCTCCCTTCTATCATCCCCCCCACCCTGCTTATCCCCTTATCCCCCACTTTCCTGTATTGTAAGATAGGTTTTCATACCCATAACTACTTTTTATAAATGAATACAAGTATTGAGTTGCACACTCACCTTCTGTAAGCTTCCTATAAACATTTTTGGGGTAGTCCATCAATAAGATGAATCATGGAAATGATACATGCCTCATGATTTTGATTTCTGCTACTTTTACTACTAGAATCTTCATGCTTTCCCCCGAAATGTCTTTGGTTTGTCCTTTCTCGTCTTGACGGTCCTTCCCTCCTGGCCATTTTGTAGTTCTTTTTATCTTCAACATACTGGCTCTCCTGGGATATTGAAAGAATTATAAGACTTCCTGTTCTTAACTGGCTAACAACCTGATGAGATAAGATGTCCACGTTAAAAGTCAAAGCAGTATGTAATCATCCTCTTAATTCATCCTTCACGTAGCTACCAAATGGATATTTCTGAAATACAGATCTAACTGTGTTACTCCTTTCTCAAGAAGGTTCATTGGCTTCTTACTGCCTGTAAGATATAAAATCAACCAATTTCTTTGGCATATAAAGTCAAAGGAATCCTTACATAATGACTAGTCTGGCACATGATATCCATCTGTATCTGTGCATTCTGCCTGGAGCACTTTCCTTTTTCATCTCTACCTTTTGGAATCCTTAGGTCTCCAAGTATCATCTCATGTGAGATCATTCTTATTAACATTCTTCCCCATCCTCCAAATTACTTTGTATCTATTAGGATAATGTCTGGAGCATGGTAGGTGCTTAATAGATTTTTATTAAATTTAATTGATATGATATAAATGAGTGATAGTATATCACATAACATCCTTTTGTTTATCCTTCAAACTTCTGAGTGACTTTTCTATCTCCTCTCCCCAGTTCTGGTATTTGTGTAAGGGCACAAGTTTATTCTTTCCATAGCTTTCATAATTTTTTAGACTTAGATTACATCCACTCTCAGGTTTATCAAATTGCCCATCTTAAAGAATTTGTTTTGCTTTGTATGAAAGGGATAGAATTGTTCTCCTAGGAAAAATGACAGAATACCAGATTGATAACATCTATTGATAGATCCACTAATGAGATTTTTCCATTTTATCTGAGATAGTTTATTATTTAAAGAGTATAGATTAGATTAACAAATTTTATGAATGATGGCCCTTGGTTCTAATTTATTTGAGAGAGAAAAAAAATCCAGGAATACGTATGAAAATTTTCTTGCACACATCCTCATTAGAAAATTATATGGTTACCATAATAAACTTGACTCTGATTTGTAGAATCATAGAATTGTAGAGTTGGAAGGAGCCTCAACATCCATCAGGTGCAATCTGTACTTGAAAAGGAATTCTCACTAGAATATATCAGATAATTGGTCTTCTAGATTTTGCTTGAAAGGAGGAGGAACAGATAAACTTTCAAGGCAGCCTTCTCCATTTTTTTAGACAGCTGTAATAGGAATGTTTTTCCCCTCCTCAGAGAACAAATTCAAATTTGCCTATTTGCTAGATATAAACAAGTTTAATTTCTCTTCCACATGTTTCAATACTTGAAGAGAGTTTACATCATTCCATGACACCTTCCTCCCCCTAACCCCCATTCTAAACCCCAGGCTAAAATATTTCTAATTCCTTCAACCTATCCTTATATGAAATCCCATGCTGGGATCATTTGAAAATTTTAGTGGGCTGCAGTCTCAGTTTGAATTAGTATTATGATAACCTCTAACTACAAAAGAGCTAAATTAGGTGGAAAGACAGGTGAAGTATGTCTGCTGTAAAGGAAAATCACCACAAAATTGTATTTCTTTTTAGTAGAATAAGTATATAAAGGTCATCTTAAATTATCAGGTCACATTTAGAGTGTTTAGTAATACAGATATACTCTTGACATATATGTATGATGATAGAATTTTTCTTATAACAATTATAATTGTGTTTATCATTAATTTCCCTTGTGATAAAATTTTTCTAATGTAACATTCTCACAAAAATTATTAAGTATTTGCCATTGACTAAAGCCAGGAATACAGTGAATTCTAATGCTATTTTAATTTCTTAAACTTAAGTGCGTTAGTTTTTCCCTCATACAGTGAATTTCATTCATAGAATGGTTCCCCCCATGGTTTGGTTAAGAGTAGAAAAATGCAGATAACTAAAATTCATTTGTCTTTACTGTCATTATTTTACATCTGTGTTTTAAAGTAGAAAATACTATTTCGATTAGTGGCCACCATAGAGAATAGGTATTTTTTCTTGGTATAATGATTTGACAAACATTTATTAAGTGCCTGCTGTGTTCAGAACTGTGTGCTAAACAGGGAGGGAAGTATAAATCTTACTGTTTTTACATGATCCTTGTCTTCATGGAACTTAACAGTGTGGTAGAAAATTATAATGTACATTGACATTTGTAATATATAGTATTATGCATTGTTTCACATATATTAGTTGTGAAACTCTTTATGAAATATAATATAATAAAAATTCAGATGTGCAATGTTCTGCATCCATATTTGGTAACTGAATATGCAAGATGGAGAAAAAAGAATCAAAAGATTTTGACATGGGAGATTAGATGAATGATACCATTGTTAGCATACAAAAGGGAACTTGGTTTTGAATGTATTGTGTTTGAAGTTAGTGTGTGAAGTTAGTGCGGCGTTGACACAGAAGACCATGCCATCAGAGAAATGATGACATGACTTGCACTTGACTTTGTTTTGAGTGAGTGAGGGCTGGGTAGGTCACAAGCCTCACTTCTCACCCAGAGCCATCTGGATCCAGTGACCAGATATTCATCAGGATGACTGGAGATGACCCAGGATGAGGCAATTGTGGTTAAGTGACTTGCCCAAGGTCACACAGCTAGTGAGTGTCAAGTGTCTGAGGTGAGATTTGAATTCAGGTCCTTCTGACTCTTGCACTGGTGCTCTCTCCACTGCACCACCTTGCTGCCCCACTTGAGGTTAGTAAAGTGTTTCGAAAGAGATATTATACAAGCAGTTGGAGGTACTATTTTCTAACTTGAGACACACATAAGGGCTAGAGATAGAGATTGTGTGGAAGGTAAAGTTGAAACTGAATGATTTGACATTGCCAAAGGAGAGAATGTAAGAGGAAATACTAAATATTGCACCTTTGAGATTACCAACTTCTTTTTCCTCTGAGATCCATTTTGATAGCTGTAAATGGCAGAAAGTTAGTCTTAAGTGACATTCCTTTTGGTATTGTATTTGGTTTTTCTAGACCTAAATTCAAAGGCTTTTGTTTCCTTTTTGATTGCATTCTGAGACATCGTTCATGTTCAAATGTGTTTCAGTTCTAGTTCCTGTCATGATTTTCAAATGCTGTTAGGGCATAATTGTATTTTTAATATTTTCCATTTGTTAAGCCCATCAGGTCCAAGTGGTATATGTTATGACATTTGTAAAGCTGGTTAGTCCCTCAGTCCCACATTCAAGTTTGAGCTTTAGGGATGGAGATTCTGGGGAAGAAAAGGGAATAAGATGTGGAAGTTGATAATGTCAAAAGATGGACTGCAGTTGATGTAGACATGCACATTAGCTTTTTTTGGGTGGTGTGTTGGGGTGGGGGGATTTTTGTTCTCAAGTTCTGTGACTACTTCCTGCAAGAGCATAGTATCCTTGGAAATCTAGAGGGTGATACTTTTTCACAGTTTTCTGACAACTTTTGGAAATCCGGTACTTGTGTCCCAGATAACTTGTATTTAAATTCTAGCATTGGTTGCATTTAAAAGTGAAAATTTATTTGGGGGAGGGGGTTTGTAATTTCCTGAAGCTTAATGAGTAACATTGCTTTTACAATTGTGTATATCAGTACCTAAAAGCAATAAAGCTACATTTATTTAAAAATAATATGTAATTCAAATTTTTGACAGAATAATTTCCCCATCCTCCTCCTGAATTATTTTACTGTATTTCATTTCAGTAAGAAGGAGAAATGGATAAATATAAAACTGCCTTAAGGATTTGTTGGGAACCCATAGCTCTATTAGTTTGTTATTTGGTTCAGTTATTCAATTTCCAAATCTCAGTTTTATCTTTGATAATTAAAACAAAAGAAATATTTTGAGAACATAAAGAATTGGGTTAGACCTGTGGTTCATCCCATCTGATTATCATACCAGGGGGCATGTTATGGTTAGGAACAGCTGATTCCCTCGCCCTTAGAAGATGAAGATAAATACCCAAATTTAAAAAATGAAAAGACTGAATAAGCTAAAACTTTCCTTGAAACTAATTTAAAAATCATTCATAATATAGTGAATAAAGTACTTTATAAGCTGGAAATGTGTTATACAAATGTGACCAGTTAGTCTTTTATTGAAATTTCTTGTTATTCCTTACTAGAAATGGAAGTCTGTTGTGTTACATAGTACTTGATTTTTTTTTTTGTCCCAGATTTTTTTCCAGCATCAAGAGGTATCTAGTTTTCTGGCATGCACCTGGCTATTGTAGGTGCATAATAAATGCTTGTATATTGTTTGGAGAACATATATATTCACTCTACCCATGTCCTCCATAATTTTATGTGTAGATTTTCTTCATATCTGTACTCAGTCTCAGTCTTTACAGATTTGAGTCTGGTTTTCTTAATGTGTCGTTTAGGGCAATTCTCTTATCTTCTTGACCATTTTGGTTCCCTACTTTTAGGGGAGCTAGGTGGCTCAGTGGATAGAGTGCTGGGCCCCGGGATCAGGAAAGATTCATCTTTCTAAGTTCAAATCTGGCCTCAGACACTAGATGTGTGACTTTGGGCAAGTCATTTAATCCTATTTGCCTCATTTTCCTCATATATAAAATGATCTGGAGAAGGAATAGCAAATCTCTCCAGTATCTATGCCAAGAAAGCCCCAAATGGGGTCACAAAGTCTGACGTGACTGAAAAAATGACGTAACAACAACTTTCAGAGATATTTTACTAAATCCTAGATCACTGACCATATCTTTACAAAGTTGTACTCCAGGTGTTAGGAACATGGTATTATAGGTATCATAAATCACATAGGTACAATAATTAATTGAGAAGAGTGATGCCTTATCTTAAAATGTTGATATTTTAGTTTATAAAAGTTCTCTAACCCATACTTCAGTACGTATTTTAAAAACATTTTAAACACTTAACATTGCCTTTTTGAAGATACGGATTGTTTACATAAAATTTCATTAAATTTAACTTATATTAAACATATAGCTATATTTAAATTCTAGGTTTAATGTGAATTCATAGCCTTTTTTTTTTTTCCTAGGTTTTTAGTCTTGACTTTTTCTGTGTGGATGTTTGTGTCACAGTCTTGTGCTATTTCATTATGAATCAAACACTTGCTTGCTTCCTCTTGCTCCCAGTCTCCTTCCAACTATCTATCTTTATTTCTGCTGAGGTTATATTGTATTTGTTTTTCAGATGAGACCCTTTTTGCTCTTCCTGCTTCATCTGAGCCTGTGATGCACTCCTCTGCAGGCAAGTTCTTTCTGCTAGCTTTGTGTCCTAAGTATATTCTGTCCTTTGAATCTTTCATCTCATTAACCCTTTACAGAATAGTTTATGTTTACTAAAATTTAGCTTGAGTCCAAGAATATTTATATGTCACACTGTAAACTTGTAGTTTATATATTCAGGCTTCTTAGATGGCAGATGTTAAGAGGAAATGGGCAGATTAAAGGTAGTTGTATGGGAACTCTTGGACCTTTGATTTACACATTAACAATTTTTTCCAAATAGGTATGTTTTGTGACACATGAAACACTTTAATTGTTTCATTAACGTTCTTAATTGTATTTGTAAATGAATGCCCAGATTAGATCATTTAATTATCTAGTTGCTTTTTTGTCCCCTGTTCGCTGCCAATCTAAACCTCCTCTTTTCTAAAATTCGTTAAAAGTAATTTTCCTTACTTGTTAACACTTAAGTTGTTTTCTAATCTTTATTTCTATCTTTGCATTGCATGAAATTTCTTCTGTAGCCACATATATAATTTTTTGGTTGCTGGGCAGTAGCTTTAATTCAGTCAATAACTATTAGTTTTTAACTCAATTAATGTGCTTTTTATACTGTCATTTTAGCTAACTATAGATGATTTTTTACTAATACTATTTTGAATCTGTCGTAAAGTTTGCATTAACTTGTAAGAACACTTGCATTCTCTAACTTTCCTTTCTGTCCATGGTCACAGAAAAAGTTATGAACTTGAAGGAGCAGCCAGGTAGCACTATATCGGCTGGTCAAGAGGATCTTACGTCTGTACTTCTTGAAACTACTGCTTCTCTTCCTTCTCTGTCTCCTCTCTCAGCTGCTCCTTTTAAAGAACGTGAATCTTTTGGTAACTTTCCAGCTGTATTATCTACAGAAGAAATACACCAGACTACAAATGAAGTTTCTAAAGAATCCACAGAGAAAGAAAAAACTCCAGACAGAGACTTAAGAGGATTTTCAGAGTTGAAATATTCAGAAATGGGATCTTCATTTGAGGGGTTGCAAAAAGCAGAATTAAGCTTCAAAGAAATTGCTCCAGAGGAAATATTAGTGAAGGAACAAGATAAACAAGAGAATTTAGTCAGCGAGACCCCCCAGTGCCAACAAGAGTTGCCAATAGCGCTCATTAAATCAGAAGATAAGGACAAAGTTACCTATTCTGAAAAAACAAGATATGGTAAGGAAAGCGGTAGTGAAAGGGAAGTTACAGTACCTTTCAAAGAAGATGCTCCTCTGAGGGAAGAATATGTAGACTTTAAACCATTTGAGCAAGTGTGGAAAGCAAAAGATATTTACAGTGATGAGAGTAATGTAGAAGATGTTCGAGGTAGTTTAGAGAGCAAATTGGAAAGTATTGTGGATGAGAAATATGTTGCTGATAGCCTTAAGAAAAAGAATCATGACAAAGACAGTGAAAGCAGTAATGAAGATACTTCTTTTCCCAGTACGCCGGAAGCTGTAAAAGATGTTTCACAAGCATATGCTTCTTTTGAACCTGATGCGGTAACTGAATCTCATCCGAAAAAAGTTTTCCCTCTCTTAGAAGACCAAACTTCTGAAAATAAGACAGATGAAAAAAAAATTGCAGAAAAGCAAGCCCAAATTGTGACTGAAAATACTAGTAGTATCAAAGCAACAAACCCTTTTATTGTGTCTGCACAGGATCGTGACAGAGACTATGTCTCAACAGATAATTTATCAAAGATACCTGTCGAAGTTGGAGCAAGCATGCCAGAAGGTCTTACTCCAGATTTAGTACAAGAAGCATATGAAGGCAAAATTAGTGATGCTACTTCTACCAAACTGGCTTATGAAACAAAAATGGATTTGGTTCAGACATCTGAATCTTTACAGGAGTCACTTTCTACAGCCCAGCTTTGCCCTTCATTTGAAGAATCTGAAGCTGCTCCTTCACCAGTTTTGCCTGACATTGTTATGGAAGCTCCGCTAAATTCTGTAACTCCTGGTGCTGGTGCTTCAGCTGTGCAGCTCAGTTCGACACCATTAGAGGCTTTTACACCTGTTAATTATGAAAACCTAAAACTTGAGTCTGAAAATCCTCCACCATATGAAGATACCATGAAAATGCCCTCAAAAGAGGTACCAGAAATAAAAGAAGAAAAGAAAGGACCTGAATGTATTAGTCCAATTGTTGAAGAAACAGAAGCATCTTATATTTCTATTGCATGTGATTTAATTAAAGAAACAAAACTTTCCACTGAATCTGCCTCCCCAGATTTCACTGATTATTCAGAGATAGCAGTGAAAGAGAATGTTTCACAGCCTATGCCTGACCTCTCTGACTTGGTGGAAGACTCTTCACCTGAATCTGAACCAGTTGATTTATTCAGTGATGACTCAATACCAGAAGTTCCTCAAAAGGAAGATGAAGCTGTGCTGCTTGAAAGAGAAAATTTAATTGAAACTTCACTATCATCAGTAATAGAGCATGAAAGTAAGGAAAAACTCAATGCATCACCTGCTACCATGGGAAAGCCCTATTTGGAATCTTTTCAGCCAGTTCTGGATGCCTCAAAAGCAGCCACTGCTCTGTCATCTGAAGTTACTTTCACGGTGGTGAAGAAGGAGAAAATTCCTTTACAAATGGAGGAACTGAATACAGCAGCTTTTTCAGATGAAGACTTATTTGTTTCTAAGGAACCAAAAATAAGAGAAGCTGAACTCTTTGCCGATTCTTCCCCAATTCAGATCGTAGAAGATTTCTCTATAACAGTCAGCTCAAAAACTGTTCCTCCTGCTAAACTGGCTAGGGAATTCACTAATATAGAAGTATCACCAAAGGGGGAACGTGGTAATTTCCAAGAAGTAGTGAGCTCTTCACTTTGCTCAGAATTGCCCCATGACCTTTCTCTCAAGAATGTACCCACTAAAGTTGAAGAAAACATTCATGTTTTACACAAAGCTCCAGATGGAGTCTCCCAAGACATGCCTGATGTGTCCAAGGGGCTATCGTTGCCTACAGATGTTTCTGCTTTGCCCAGTAAGGCAGAGATAGTCAGTATAGTGAAGCCCAAAGTTAACTTGAAAGAAGCTGAGGAAAAAAAGCCTTCTGTAACAGAAAAAGAAAAAAGATCACCATCAGCTATATTTTCAACAGAGCTGAGTAAGACTTCAGGTAATCTTGTGACACTTTGTGCTTACTAACCAGCATTTTTCTCAACTGGCATGTTATGAATTTTCATGATACATTTTACTACATTCTATCTAATGTATTTATTATGATGCTTCCTTGGAACTTTCATATGAATTCTTAATCTTTTCTTCTCTCTCCAACCCTTCTCCCCCTCCCCACCCTGTTTTGGTACTTCATAAGTTTATTAGGTCAACACTTGTAGACTCAATACATATTCTTATCTAATTAAAACAGACTTTTTTGGTTTGCCCATAGTAAGGGCTATTTTTTTAAGACCTAGTTATTTAGTTCTTTTATAATAAAGATTAATGCCTCATTTTTAAAGAAAGAAATCTTAATTTACAATATTTTAAGTTGCTTAGAGTATATATAAATTAGTATTTATTAAATGCCTACTATGTAACAGAAAGTATCCTAGGCACTGAGGATCCAAGTACGAAGACTGAAATAATACAATCTTACAGTGATCTTACTTTCTAATGAGGGAGGTAACAAATGTGTATATAAGTACAAATAGTACACACACACACAGTGAATAAATTCAAATATACACAAAGGATTTAAATACAAGGTAGGTTGAGAGGGGAGGTCATTAGAAGCTTCCAGGATCAGGAAAAGCTTCATTCAGAAGATGGTGCCTGAGTTGCATTTTAAAGGAAGAAAGAGTGACCGAATGAGGTGGAGGTAAGAAGAAAGTGCATTCCAGGCATGGATGATGGCCATTGCAAAGCTGGGGATGGAGGATCATGAGTGAGGAATAGAGAGAAGGCCATTGTGAATGGATCACAGAATATGGAAGAGGGCTTAATGTTCATTGAACCTGGAAAGATAGGTTGGGACCATGTTGTGTAGGGCTTTAAAAGCTAAATAAAGTTTATTCTTTATCCGAGAGGCAATAGGAAGCCACTGGAGTTGCTTAAGAATGGGAGTTATGTGGTCAGATCTTTGCTTAAGGAAACTTACTTTTCAGTAAGATATATGGTATGTACTAGAGAGGGGAGAGACTTGAGACAGGGAAACCAATCAGGAGATTGTTGCAGTTATCTAAATGAGAGGGAATAAGTAAAGGCTTGATCTAAGGTGAGAGCTGTGTGAGTGGAGAGAAGGGGGTTAGATGCAAGAGATGTGGTGGAGGTAGAAATGGTAAGATTTGGCAACTGATTGAACATGTAGGGTGAGGGAGAATGAGGAATCCAAGATAATACCAAGATTTTGAACCTGAAACGCCAGGGTTTAGGGCAAAAGATAGTGAGTTTGGTTTAACAATGCTTAAGATATCTCTGGGACATCCAATTTGAATGGTCCAGTAGGCTATTAGTGATGATGGGACTGAGGCTTCAGGAGAGACACAGGTCATGCATCTATAGATGTGGAAGTTAATTTGTGTAAGAATGACAGTTAAACCCATGGGAAATGATGCTATTACCAAGAAAGAAAGTGAAGCAGGAGTTCTTAAAAAAACCTTTAGGCCTCTTTATCAGTCTGAAGTCTGTGTTTTTACATGCATAAAGTAAAAAAAAATTACAAAGGAAACCATTTATATTAAAATAGTTATCAAAATGTTAAAGAAATAGATTTGTGGATCCCCTGAAATCTGTCATTGGATCTTTAGGGAGGTGTAGGTCCCAGGTTTTGAACCCCTTTGTAGAGGGCGAGGAGGACCCAGGACAGAATCGTGAAGAACACCCTAATTAAGTGTAATAACCATCTCTTCTGCCACTGTAAGGAAGATAGCTCATTTTAGACAGCCAGTTAGTCTTTATCTAGTGTCTACTATGTACCAGGCACTACAGTAAGTGCTTGGGATACAAAGAAAGGTACAAAGGCAGTCCCTGCTCTCATGTACCAGGGACTCTCATAGACTGATGAGAGAAGCAATGTGAAAACAACTTAGGTACAGGTAAGAAATATGCAGGATAAATTGAAAACTGAAGGAAGACACTAGCATTAAGTGGGATAGGCTTCTTGTAGAAGACAGGATTTTAGCTGGGACTTGAAGGAAGCCAGGGGGTGAAGATGGAAGAGGGAGGGTATTCCATGCATGGGGATAGGCAGTGGAAGTACCCAGAGTTTGAAGATGCAAGGTCTTGTAGGAGGAACAATAAAAGGAGACCAGTGTCACTGAATCACAGAATATGCTGGGGGAAATTAAGATAATAGAAGACTGGCAAGGTAGAAAGGAGCCAGGTTGTGAAGGGCATCAGGTAGATTTCACATTTTACATTTGATCCTAGAAGTTAGAGGGAACTACTGGAGTTTATTGTATGGGGTATCAGAGGATGGGTTGTTGATATTGGTGGTGGTGGTAGTGGTAGTGACATGGTCAGATCTTTTAGGAAGATTAATTTGACAGCCAAGTGGAGCATATTCTGAAGTAAAGAGACACTTGGGACTGGAAGACCAACCAGCAGGCTATTTCAATAGTCTGTGAATAAGGTGATAAAGGCCTGTAATTGGTGGCAGTGTCAGAGGAGAAAAGGGTGTGTTGAGGTAAAATCAACAAGACTTGGCAACAGATTGAATATGGAAATAGGGAGAGAGAGAGAGAGAGAGAGAGCGCAATTGGGGATGACATATCACCATTGTGAGCCTGGATGACAAGAAGGATCTTGGTGCCCTTAACAATAATAGGAAAGTTAGGAAAGGGAGAAAGTTTGGGCAGGGGAAGAGGGGAAAGATGAGTTCAGTTTTGGATATGTAGCGTTTAAGATGTCTATGGGACATGTGTAATAGGCCGTTGGAGATTAGGAGAGAGGTGAGGGCCTGCATAACTAGATCTGAAAATGAACAGCATGGAAATGAGAAATGTAGCCATGGGAGCTGAGGAGATCATCAAGAGAAGAGGACCCAGGACAGCCTGGGAGACACCTGTTTTTAGCAGTCATGGCTTGGGTGAAGAGGAAGCAGAGGAAACCAGGAAGTGGTCAAACCGATGGGAAGAGAAGCAAGATTGAGAAAGTCAAGGGAATATCAGGGAACACAGGGTGACCCGCAGTGCCAGAGGTGTAAAGAGAATTGTAGAAGACACCATTAGATTTGGAAATTAAGAGATCGTGTGTAATTTGGAAGAGAGCTGTTTTGGTTAATGATAAGACTGGAAGTCAGACTAAAGAATCTTAAAAAGATAATCCGAGGAAAGTCCTCAAGGAGTTTAGCCACAAAAGGGAGAAGAGATATGGGATGATAAAGGGAGGATTTTTAGTGGATATCAGACGCTGGGGCTAGTTTGTAGGCTGTGGGGAAGTAGCCTGGGGTCAAGAAAGGATTAGAAATCTAGGCGCACTCCTTGTGGAAAAACTTTGAAATTCAAGTTACTTTTTTCAGATAATGATACTTTTGATGTTTTGTATTTTTAGAAATGTTTTTGAAATCCATTGCTTCTAGCCTTCTAAATAAAAAGCTGTCTTTTTTTATCCTCTGGGGGAGAAATATGTGGGAGAGTGGGTATGATTGGAGGGAGTGGAATAAACTTGTGCATGTATCCTTGTTAAGAAGAAGGGTCTCCTCTTCATGTGATAGAGGAGATAATGACATACATAGAATACCAGATACATTTCACATGATACAGTGGAAATTTGGAGTTTTTGGAATTTGGAGTTGGTGGAATTATTTTTGAATCCTGGCTTGTGTGACCTTGGGCAAATCACTTCCTTTTTCAGGCATCAGTTTCCTTCTCTGCAAAATCAAGGTTACATTTCTAAGCTCTCTGCTAACTCTAAAATGAACTTTCATTGTCTTGTGGGTATATTATGACTAAAGATAGAAATCACCTTATTAAGCTAAAGAAGAAATATAGTGTTGAATGTTACAGAAAAGTTCTCCATAAAGGGACTATTCATTAAGGCAGATTTTTTTACTTTTTCATAATTACTTGACTTTCATTATAACAGTATTAATGAGATTAAGGAAGGAGGGAGACAAATGTTTATTATGTTCCAGGCACTGCACTAAGTGCTTTATAAACATTACCTCACTTGATCCTCACAATTGCCATGTAAGGTAGGTGCTATTATTATTCCCCATTTTACAGATGAGGAAACTGAAGCAGACAGAGGCCAGGTAGTCAGGATCACACAACTAGTAAGTATCTGTCAGATATGCAATCAGGTCTTACTGACTGCAGGCCCAGTGCTCTATCCCAAATCCCTGAATTGCATGAAGATGAAGATCACTAAATGCACTCTGTGTTAGAGCAAGTGACTATTGCTTTGTTTTAAGACTGAAGACCATGTCTTGTTGGAATTAGAGGACCTGAGTCCTGGTCTTCTCTCTGCACATTATTCCCTGGGTGGTCTTGGACATGGCAATTCTCTGAACCTCAGATTTTTCACCTGTAAAATGAGACACTTATACTAGATGTTTTACTATACCCTGTGAGTTTACTGTATTGAATTACTCCCTTCACCCACATGCACTCCCTTGCTTGCTGTCTTTCTTTCTTTAAGCATTAATAGCCAGTTAAATGTTGTCCTTGAAATCTCTTGCCCCCTTGTTCTTGTCTTCTCCAACCCCAGTCTTGAATTACTCTTTAACGGCTTTGCTCTCCTTCTGTTTTTTTTCCACTCATTTGCTACTGAATGGTGCTGTTGGGAGTCAGGTAACTAACTGTTGATCGTGAACACTACTGTGCTTAAATCAAGGATTCACAGACCCCTGTGAATAGATTTAAGTGGACCTATAAACTTGCATGGAAAAAAATTACATCTTTGTGGTCCTCTAACTGATATTTAGCATTTGTCAGGAATGAATGTTGGCAACAAATATTTTTCTAAGAATTGGTCCATAGGCTTTACCAGACTGACATTGGGTCAGTGACACAAAACTATGAAGCCCTGACTTAAAGTCCTGCTTTTGGGAAATAGAATAATTCACATTTCTGTGAATGTTCCTACTGAGCTTTCAGCTCTTGTTGACAATGGCTGTTGGTGTGGGGTAATTATGTGGAGAAAAAACCACATTCTTAATCCATAACTCAAGCTTAAGGAATTTTTATGATGTGTGGGGGAAGCAGGTACTCATCCTCATTATAACCTATAAGTCAGCTTTCTTAGACATTGTTAGTCCCCAGATGGAAATTTTGAAGCAGAGTTTAGGTAAGTCTTAAGTGTAACAGCAGGAAATTTCTAGGCATGACAATTCATTTCCATGCTGTTTGGGAAATTGTAGGGATTGGTGGTTCATTGTAAAAGGAAGGTTTGGGATTTGGGGAATTGATGCCAAGTTTTCAAAATACTGCAAAAGAAAAATTAATTGCTAAGTAGAATCTACAACTACTAACTTAGGTAATATATGGTGTCCCAATGCCTGGTATTCCTGCACTGACTTCTTTATCTTCCTCACTGAAAGTTTCCTGTGGTAATATACATCTTTAGTTTTTCAATGCCATTCTTGGTATTTGAAAATGAGCCTATATATTTAATATCAGCAAGACATCTACATGAAGAAAAAGCTAAATTAATTGGTCACATTAAGATTGAACTCAGTAATCTCTTGTCAAATCAGCTAACAATAAAATTTGCTTGAATGAAACTCCCTTTTATGGAGAACTTTTCTGCTGTACTCAAATCTAATTTTTAAATTTTTGTTAGAAAAGGGTAAAGTAATATAACCTAACTAAACACTAAAGCTAGGAATTTATTGAATTTAATATTGAGCTTTATAATTTGTTCTCATTTTCTATACTTGTCAGTTGGCAGTTGTTATTGTAGTGTACTATAGATGGAGGTGTGATTGAGGAACAAGCTCTGCTCTCATGTTGCGTTATTTTCTCCCAGGCTCTCATGCCTTATGGTGTGGAGGTAACTCAGGGTTCTTAAAAACTATACCAGCAGAACTCAAGCTCTGCCAACTTGGACAAACTTCAAGGACAGTCCCAATGACAGACTGTACCTGCTGATCAAGGACCAGCCTACATACAGGGAGACTCTTTATTAGAAAGTTAGCCACTAGGTGATGCATTCTTTAGCCATGGAGACTTAAAAAAAATATGCAGTGTAAAATGGTCATTAATTCTTGGCAACTTTATTCTACTTCCATACAGACTGTTATATGTGTTGGAACAGGGGTGAAAAAGGTGTAAAGAATAAGTTTCTTGATATGCAAACACCAAGTTAATACATGCAATCTTTGTCTACCTACCAGCGCTTTAGTACTTTACTAGAGGAATCCCACATGGGTCAACCTTTCTGAGGTCAGTGAAATTTAAAGAAAAACGTAGTTGTAGCTAAATGGAGCAGTGAATCATAGACTATCCTGGTGAGGTGAATAAAAGAATTGTTGAAGTTAGTCATTGTTTGCTAAAAGGCAGCAGGAAAATATCATTTCATGGGATACTTGGTCATCTTGCCTGGTAATGCTCATGATGAGCATAAGCCTGGGTACCTCCCTGAAGATAGTTGTACTTTCAGTTGCAAAAAAGATGAAGTAAGGAAATTAAGTTACATAAAGACCTTGACAAGGCCTTCCTAGTGAATCAGTGGATAGAGCACCAGTGCAGGAGTCAGGAGGATCTGAGTTCAAATCTCACCTCATATACTTGACACTCACTAGCTGTGTGACCTTGGGGGAGTCACTTTACCACAATTGCCTCATCCTGATGAATATCTGGTCACTGGATTCAGATGGCTTTGGAGGAGAAGTGAGGCTGGTGACCTGCACAGCCCTTCCTCACTCAAAAAAAAAACCAAAGTCAAGTGCAAGTCATGTCATCATTTCCCTGATGGCATGGTCTTCTTCGGCAACGAAGGACAAACACACACACACACACACACACACACACACACACACACACACACACGTTTAATGTGAAGGTGGCCACAGGGGAAGATAGCAAAACATTACGGAAATTACTTGGGAATTAAGAAATGAAAGTATACAAAGGTTTGTCTCATGTTTTCCTCACCCACAGATGGGGAGAGTCAGAAGCTAATGGTTGTGGCAATTGCCAAGTAGTCCCCCAAAAAATAATAAAGTAAGGGATATTTTAATAGGATATAATTGAGTACTGACATGAGAATCACCTGGCTCTTGGCTCATTTAGAAACACTTGTCTGCATTCACCTCTCTTTTTTCTCATGCCTGACAAGTACTTGTTAGAATGAAGGTCAAAATCAGTTGAAGCAGGAGAAAGGATAAATAATAGTATCCATTATATGTAGGGTGTTAAAGTTTGCAAAGTGCTTCATTTGGTAGAACTATCCTGTGAAGTGAGTACTATTGGTACTATCCTCATTTTATAGATTAGAACACTGAGTAAGTAGCACAGGCAAAATTCACACTAGACTTTCCAGATTCCTATTCCTGTGTTCTTTTCACCTTAACAGCAGGATAATGCTGCATACCTCGGTGACTCTGACTTCCTCTGTTTAAACAAACTATTGGTTTTGAGCATTATAATTTTTCAGAGAAGCATAAAATCATGTAAAATAATCATGATGAGACCAAAAGGAGTACAGAAATTGTCTTGCATGGCAAATTCTTTATTTCCTTGCCAAATGGAAAACTATGGGCAACAAATTAGAACGTAGGTTATTCTGAATAGTGTGGAGGAGGATAACTGAAGGTTACAAGCAGTATTGCCTCTATAAAAGGATAATCAGAGGATGCAATAACAAACAGCTTTGTGTGAGATCCCACCTCCCTCTAGCCTGATCATCTTGAACATTGATAGAGAGAACTGGAAAAAGAATTTTGAAATGGAATAGATTGCAGCATATTCTCATTATTGATAGTAGTCACTCCACCATGTTTAGATTCCACTATTGAATGTGTTATGTGATGAACTTAATGGTACACTGGAATGAATATTGGCCCCTCCCTTAATGAGAGGAAGGTTCCTAGTTCAAATCCCTCCTCTAATGCTAACTACCTGTGTGACCTTGGGCAAATCTCTTCTCTCCTGGGTCTCAGTTTCCTCATTTGCAATATTAGAGGGTTGGACTGGATGGCCTCTGAGTTCCCTTTGAGCTCCAAATATAGGAATGTATGAACTTAAGAAGATGAAATTGAGAATAATGCTTGTACCTGCTCGATAACACACAGAAGATATGATGCATATCAAAGGTGGGAGAATAAAGGTACTTAATTTTAAAATTGTCTCCAAGGGGAAAGATTTTGGAAAAAAAGACTGGAAAAAGATCACAAATGATATTACTTTAAGAAGGCAACTGGTGACATTGTGTCTTGGAAGAGTAGGATATTTGGAGTCTAGGCTAAACATGTACTAGCCATTTAGCACCCCTGAACCTGACCAGCTACTTCACTTGCCTGGATCTTAGTTTTCTCTTGCTGTAATGAAAAGCTTGGCCTAAGTGGTTGGGGTGGGGGTGGGACTGGGATGATTTGATGTGTAGAAGCTACTAATCCATACATGAGGTTCCCTAAGGGTCACCTCTACATTTTGTTTTAAAATATAATAGCTACAGTTTGTCATATTTTTATTTATTTTGTTAACTATCTCCCAATTCCATTTTAATCTAGTTCACTGGGGAATGTTGGAGGCAGTGATTTGACACCTTTGGCCTAGATGTCCTCCAAGGTTTCTTTTAGCTCAAAAGTCTGACACAGTACCAACCATCCAAACCATGAAGATTTTGATGTACAAATATCAAAGATTTTGGTACAGAAATATCAAATATGATATATATATCCTATCAAATATTCAGTAAACAATTGCTGATAGATTGATTTGGTGCTAGTACAGTAGACAAGGTTTTAATAATTCTAGACAACAAGCAGTGTGGAATGGAGAGCTGCTGTTAAAGAGTCAAGAAGTCCTGACTTTTAAAGTACTTTTGCTGTTGAATCATTTCAGTCATGCCTGACTCTTCATGAATTCATTTGGGGTTTTCTTTGCAAGGATACTGGAGTGTTTTTTTGTTTTCTTCTCCATCTCACCCAGCTAGTAAGTGTCTGAGGCTAGACTTGAATTCAGGAAGATATCTTCCTGACTTCAGGCCTGTTACTCTATCCATTGTGCCACCTACCTGCTGGTTCAAGTAGTACCCCCGGCAAATACTATCCTTTTGACCCTAGGACAAGCCACTTAATCCAGTGCTCCAGACAGCTCTCTGGTAATAAACTGCATGTTTCCTATCTAATTTGATGTACAGAATTGCCTTATTTAGAGTTCCCCACAGAGGTAAAAATCACTGATTATAGTTCTTCCAGCATTTTTGTCTGTTTTCAGAGTTTGAAATGTGAAGCTTCGTAGTTGTTTAAATATGCATTTCTTCTTTTATTGATTAAAAAAATATATTAGTAATTCTTTTTTAAAAATTTAATATATTTTTAGTTTACAACATTCAGTTCCATAAGCTTTTGAGTTTAAAATTTTCTCTACCTCCTCTCCTTTCTCTGCAATCTGATATAGGCTCTACATATACATACTTATTAAACATATTTTCACATTAGTCTGTTGTAAAGCAGAATTAGAACAAATGGGAGGAATCATGAGAAAGAAAAAAACAAAAAAGGGAGTAAATAGTATGCTTCCCATCTGCACTCAGACTCCATGCTTCCTTCTCTGGATGTGGATGGCATTTTCCATCACTAGTCTTTTGGAGTTGTCTTAGATCCTTGGATTGCTGAGAAGAGCTAAGTCTATCAGTCAGTCATTGCACACTGTGGCTGTGACTGTCAACAATGTTCTTTTTGTTCTGCTCATTTTGTTCAGCATCAGTTCATCTAAGTCTTCCCAGGCTTTTCTGAAGTCCACTTGCTCATAACTTATTAAAGCACAATAGCATTCCATTACAATTCATATACCACAACTTTATATATACCATTCCCCAGTTGATGGCTATTCTTACAATTTCCAATTCTTGGACATCACAAAAAGAGGTGCTATAAATATTTTTGTACATGTGGGTTCATTTCTCATTTTTATGATCTCTTTGGGATACAGCCCTAGAAGTGGTATCACTGGGTCAAAGGACATGCACAACTTTATAGCCTTTTGGGCATAGTTCCAAAATGGTTTTCCAGAATGGTTGGATCAGTTCACAACTCCACCAACAATACATTTATGTTCCAATTTTCTCACAGCTCCAGCATTTATAGTTTTCCTATTTTGCCATGTTAGCCAATCTGATAGGTGTGATGTGGTAGTAATTCTTTTAAAAACAGTTCCTATCCTTTTACCAGTTATCTTTTGAAGAATGATTTGTAGTTATGTTTATGTTAATTCCCTATGTGTGTTAGATATAAAAATTTATTAATGTTATTTAATGAAATATTTCTCCTTAACGGCAGTGTCTCTACTTCATTGACTTTGTGAAAACACTTAAATAATTTTATATCATCAATTTTGACTCCACAGTCTCCTGCTTGATTAAGCATTCTTGTGCTCTATTTTTAAAATATTGCCTTTCTTTTCCTCTCAGGTTACATTCATTTTGAGCTTATTGTGGTTATATGGTATAAGATCTTGGTCTCAAGTGGAATTTCTTGTCAGATAGGAAGTCTTTCCCTATGTTCTTGAGTTTATGAAAGACTGGACTATTGTTTTTGTAGGATAATAGAGTTTTCATATTTATTCTATTTGTGTGACCTAATCATGACCACTAAATCTGCCTAACTTATTTAAATTTTCCTTTATTTCTGTAAAGAATGGAAATTTCTTTGATTTTTTTCCTCTTTTTTTTGTTAATATTGAAACAATGTCCACAAGAGTTACCAAGGGCTTTCTATTTATCAGACCCTTGCTAAGTTCTGGAATAACAATAATACTTATAATTGGTAATATTTATATAATGTTTGCTACGTACCAGGCAATGTGCTAAGCACGATACAATTTTTGTCTTACTTGATCCTCACAATAACCCTGAGAGATGGATGCTATTAATATTCCACAGGTGAGGAAACTGAGACAAACAGAGATTAAATGACTTACCCTGGAGCCAGGTCTTTTGACCCCTGGCCCACCAGAAAATGTGCCATCTAGTCACCTTTATATACAAATATAAGTATTTGGTATACAATATATATGTTCCTGTATACAAATATAAGCATAAAGCTAATTTCTGCCCTCAAGGACCTTACATTCTAATTTGTCAAGACAGTACATAAAAGAAATCTGTAAAAGGAGAAGGGAGAAAGACTGAAGGTATCTCCATTTCACCCTCCATGACAGGGGGAAAGGTCCAGAGTTCAACCTGCTGAGAAATGAAGACGATTGGCCTGGGCACCCTCTCTAGATAGAAGTTCTGAAAGGAACCATCCATTCAGAGGGAGAGGCCGCATGAAATAGTTATCTAGGGTGAAGAGGTTTCTGGGGTATAGTAGATAAGTTAGAAAGTACAAACTAATGAGATACGAAGGGCATAGTACTGCATAGACATACTGGTGATTTGTGTAGATTTATTTTGCATTCTAGGAATTGTAGCCATTACCTTACTTTCTTTGATTCACAGTTTCCTGTGTTATCTGCAGATAATAGTATTGCTGTCTCTTTGCTTGTACAGGGTGTTCCTGAGGTCTGTCACAAAAGTTTTACATACAGTAAGACTCTCCGGGCACCGTGTATTTATCCTTTAATTCTATCCTTCTATTGCTATGGTTAGAATATTTAGAACTACATCAAAGAATAGTGGCATGGAGGCCATTTTTTGCTTTATTTGTTTATATATATCATATTTAAAAAGAGCTCTTTGTGTATGCTTTTCCTATTTCTAACATAAATGAGAACTAAAATTTTCTTTTTGTGAGCATTGAAACAGTTGCATGATTTAGGAGAGGCAGTGTTGTACAGGAGGAAAAACTGGAGTCAGAAGACATGGACTCATATCCCACCTCTGACACTACTTGGGTGATCTTGTCAGGTGACTCTGTTGGGCCTCAGTTTCTTCAGGAGTAAAAATGAGGAGAGGTTAGTTTAGGTGTTACTGAGTTATGATTTATTTTGGTCGATTCTTTACTGTGTACATGCTAATCCCCCATATTAATCCAATTTAGTCACAATGAATTATTTTCTAGCTCTTTGCACCAGTATCCTTAGTGAGATTTGCCTCTGTAGCTTTAGCTTCTCTGATCTTGGGTTTGGATGTTGAGTCCATATTGGTTTCACAAAAAGAAGGAAACAAGCATTTATTAAGTACCTACTATATGCCAGGCACTGTGCTAAGTAATTTACACAGTGTTTCATTTGATCCTCACCACAACCCTTGGAGGTCCATGCTATTATTACCCCACTTTACAGATGAGGAAACTGAGACAGTTTAAATGACTTGCCCAGGGTCACGTAGCTAATTTGCTCCGATTTTGAGTTAATTTTTTGGAGTGTTTAATTATATGCTCTCTTGATTGATCCTATTAAAAACTGTCTTAATGCAGATTTTCAGAGATTAAAGTTTTCTTCTGAGGACCAGCTGATTTAACTGTTTTTATAAATTTCATTATTATCATTTTTCTTAACCTATTTAATTGTTTCTATTAACTCATTCATTCAGGATGTCATTATTTAGTTTCCATTTAATATTATATCTTTTATTCATATTTTCTTCCATCACATCGAATTTTTGCAGTATTCTGTTCATCTCTATTTTCTTTGTTTTTTTACAATTAATTTATTTGACTGAAAGAGGAATGTTAAATCTACTACTGTTTTGTTACTGTTGGTTATCTTTTTGCAGTTTACTTAGCTTTTTTATACCATCTATTTAATTTTTTTTATTGTCTGTGGTGCCCATGAGAATAATGTAATTACTCTTTTGATATCAATTTTTATGATTGCCTTATCCATGATTGCAGTGCTTCTTTTGTAATCACCAGAAATAATTTTGGTCCATTCCCTCATTTTTACTCGATTTTAAGATTGAGGGAAAGGTATTGACTTGAAAGGATAGAGTGAGATTGTTTATCAGAAGTTCCCTATACTAATGAAGTCATAATTCTGGTCAGTATCCCTCTGTGTATATATATTTTAAAAGTTTTTCTTGTTTGCAGAAAATTGTTGGTTAAAAAAAAATATTCAGGTGTTTAATCCATTTACATTTAGGGTTATAACCAATTATATTTTTTCAGCTATTATATCTTACAACTATTATATTTCTTTCTTCCCCCTTTGTCAGTATTTAGTCTGTGCATGATGTTTTCTTTGTACTCGTCTGATCCTAGTTTCTCCTTTATTATCCTCCCTCAAGTACCCTGCCCAGTCCTAATCTCAAATTTCATCTCCTGTCTCTTCTCCTGTCTCTTCCCAGTTCTGATAAAAGTATGGTGCTTAATCATCCTTATCTTTTCTCTTCCTGCATCATCTTTTTGCTTCATTTCATTGACATTAATTTATAATATTCTCTTTCAAGAATTGTTGCTTTCATTCCAGCTTGTTTCCCTTTCTAGGTTATTCTAGGATTTCTTCCCAGAATATAAATTCTCAAAGGAGGGAATGGTACTGTTGAGAGTGCTCTGAATCTTACGAGTTCTGGCCTATTCTTTCCCCTCTTCAATTGTCCTTTTTGATTTGATGTCATGGAATTCTCTTTTTGAATTTATGTCCTCTTGTTCAACCTTCTGAGCTGTCCTCCCCTAATGTCCTAACAGTTTTTTCCCCTTAGTTGAGGTTAGTTCTCCTAAGTTATGAACTTAACAAATGTTGACAAAAAAGGAACATTTCTGTACACAAAGAATAGAAAAAGATATGTAGAAGTACTTGTTCTAAGTATTAAAGATAACAGTACCAACATTATCTGTGTTCCTTTGTGAACTTTCTCTCCATTTTAAAAATGTTTTAAGGGCACCAGTTTGTTAGGTGAGAGATGAAACCTCAGTCATCTTGCTTTATGTTTCTTTTAATAGTGAGGTCTCTAGCCTGTTGACACTCCCTTTTCCTTCTGTCTCTGTCTGATTTTTTTTTTTAAATAAATGAAATTAAAACAAGTAAAAAGACTTCCCTTCCTACACGTTTACCTTTATCTCACCCACATGAAAAAAATATTTTGTTTCTTAGTCTTTCATTACGATTTGAACATGTTTAGCTTGTATTTAGTCAGTTTGCTTTTTTGAATACACAGTTCAGCTTTGGGTTCTTTTTAAGGAATGACTCATTCTCTCCTTCTACTGAATGCCCTATTATTTTCTCTGATTAGTCTGGTGGGGTTTTTTGGTTTTTTTTTTTAAGGATTTTTGAGGACCTAACGGAATCTTTTTTTGGAATAGCATTCCAACTTTTCCTTTGATTTTCAGGCAGCATAGTTCAGTGGAAAGCACTGATTGAAGTCAGAGCACCTGGTTTGAAAATCCTACCTCTCAACCTGTGTAACATTGGATAACTCACTTAAATTCCCTGGGCCAGTCTGTAAAATGGGGATTGGACTCGGTGGCCATTGAGGGTCCCTTTTAGCTCTAGATCGATAGTTGTATGTTTTTTACAAACTAGGAGCAATCCTGTGTTATGCTGATTTGTCATCTCTTTGGGAAATGAAAGCATTCTTCATGGTTGCTTGAAAAATTTTTTGTTTGTTGTAATTTTAAAGTTAAACTACAGAGTTTCTTGGTAAATTCAGCTTGGAGTATCTGTTGGGGGTCTCTCAATCTCTACTTTGTTACCAGTATTTTTGGGTAATATTCTTGTATGGATTCTTCAAGCATAGCATTCTTTTTTCTGTAAGATCTGTTATCCTTAGATTATCTCTTCATGTCCTATCTTAAAGTTGTTTTGTATAACTTTCATGAGTTCTTCCAATCAACTTTTAATTTTACTTTAATTTTAACTTTAATTTCTGCCTCTGCCATTTTACATTTAAATTTTATTTCTTTTTTCAGAGAATCTCATTTTGAAGTCTCTTTGTCTTTTATTCTACATTTCCATAACTTTTTAATTGACCTTTTCCTCTAGCTTTATTTTCTGTACTCATTTCTTTGACATTTCACTTAGTTCTTTGTTCTTATAAAATAATTTAGGCTGTTCTGAGATTGGCTTCAGTTTCATTTCAGAATTTCTCCTTCCTTTGCTTCAGAGTACTGATTCGTTGCTATGGCTTTTTCCTTTCTGTTCTTTTCTCCTTAGTCGACCTTCATATTTATCAGTCGCTGCTACTTTTTCCTGTGGTATCCTTGCTATAATCATGTTTCTTATTGCCGGTCATTTACCTTCCCAGCGCTTGCTGCCTTTTGCTTTCTTCTCTGACATGCCCTACAGTTGGATGAGATCTGTGATCCACAGGGAATATGGGGTTTTTCCGCTTGAAATGTTGTTTCAGGGAGACTCTAAAGACTGCTAGAGTTGAACCTATTTTCCATCTTTTCCATATCCACTTTTTTGGGGGCTCTGCCCTCCTTTCTGTACCTGACTTAAATCCCTATTTGACCTTTGGTTGGCTTGGTTATGAAGGGATTGAGAGGAAGGTCCCCCCAGGATGCTGCTGAAGGGAAGGTTCAAGAAGCCATCTTTTATTTCTTAGGCTGATTGGCTTTTTCCTTGTGGTCAGTTTTTTCTGTTTTCTTTTTCATTTCGTTGCAATTTTTGCTACTTGTTCTTTTCTTATTTATTTTGGAGGAGGGGGAGGACAATTTCTATCCTATATTACCTCCCTCTACTATTTTCCCAGGACCACCTACTTTTCCCTGATGCTCTTAAAAAAGAAAAAACCTGAACGGTGCCATTTAAATTTTTAGTTTAAAATCTTAAGAAGAGATTAGGAACTTGTGGTTGCTTATGTTAAAATTATATTGTGCTTTTTCAAATTGTTAGCTGGTCTTTGAAAATATCAACTATCAGTATGAGATTAAAGATATTTAAGACCTATCAGAAATCAAAATTAAGAGAACTGCTTTAATAAGTTGAGTAGAAATATCTAAAAATAGGTAATTCATCTATTGAAGATACTGTTAAGTGGTTTTTGTAAAGAGTTTAGAACAGAGTCTAGAGCTAGCCACAGGAGTGAGTGACAGTCAGACTTGTGCATTAGAGGTATTATTTTGGTTGGAGGATAGATTGGAGAGATTTGAACCAGGAGAGGAATTAGGAGGCCATTGTAATTGCCCGGGGCAGGGGAGGTGATGAGTAACTAAATTAGGCCTCAGCATATACAATAATATTTTACATGTTATTTGCTATTAGTTATTTGTGCTTATGCAACATATTCATCCATTATGTGTGTGTAAGTCCTCTTGCTCTCCTTTCCCACTCCCAGAGGTTCATGAGAACAATGACCATATAGTAGCAAAATGGCATTTTTTTCTCCCTGTAAGAATTGCATGAATTGAACAATTTATTGAAATGATATGTTGGAAAGCTTTACATTTATGTGAATTTCTCTACTGTATCAACTGGCAGAAGCATCTTTTCCCCTTGTCTATCCTTTTTCTTTCTTCTCCTTATCCAGTTTGCACCATGTTCTTGTTTATAAGTAGAAATACCAAAATAAACTTGTGGAGTTTTAAGTAGCCTCATGGCTCCTCTAGAAGATAGGTTTTGGTGCCCTCTAGTGTCTAAGGTAGAAAACTTCTTGTGAAGTGTAGTCATACTGTCAATTAAAAAACTTGCCCAACAAAGGCTAATAATTTTCTAAAAAAGAATATTAGATTCCTAGGATTTAGAACTGGAAATTATCTTCAAGGTCATCTAATTAAATTCCTCTCATTTTATAATTGAGGACGGATAAGCTTAAGTGACTTGCCTTTCAGGTAGTTAAGTAGAACAGCTAGGAATTAGAGTTGAGGTCTTTTGATTCAAATCTAACTGCAATTTTCTCTGTATTATCCTACTTATACTTTGTTGTATTTAGTACATACCAACAAATCCTTTCTGAAATGTCTGATTTTTAAAATACGAACAACTTGTATTTCAGGCTGAGTAATTGAGTCATTTTGTTACATTATTATGTATTCTTGTGAGCTCCCTAAACCTATATACTTTAGAAATATGAAGTAAATAATGCTTTTCATGGGAATATATAATTTAAAGATACTTACAGGTTTGCTTTAGATTATATAGCACAGAGATAACATTAAATTGTTATCCTGTTAAATATTACCTTTCTAATTTGATAACTTGTAGCTATTAATGTTGATTCTTTACATAGTTTCATGTGAAACTATTCATATTACAACTTGGTCAGATTTTATTTGGGGCTATTAACTTGAACTAGAATACCTTTGATTGAAATACTGTTTTTAAATATATTACATAAAACTATAAATTTAGAGCTGGCAGTGGTCATCTGAATGGCCCACCTTCTTTCTCTCCAGTTTTACAAGTAAGGAAACCTGATCACCGGTAGTAAGCACAAGAAGTAGAATTTAGACTTGCATCTCTAAATGCCGTATTCAGTACATTCCAGTTTAATACTGTTTTCTCTCCACTCATTAGTCAAAGCTGAAGTTTTCTAACTCTGCCCATAGAGGGTGTTGTATGACTGCATAAAACATGGCTTTCTTTTTGAAAAGCTTTTTTTTTTTTTTTATTAACAAAAACATAGCAAATGAACCATATCTGTGTCTTTCCTTAAAAGCGATCTGGAAGTGTACTTTTAACATTTCTGTGAAACAGTATGGTTTTTTTCTTTTTGGATTCACATTTATTGTAGGGTACCAGTTCTTAAACTCCTTACAGGTATCTCAGGTTGCTTTTACATTTATTAATGAAGTTATTGAAGACACCCCTCTCCCAGCCAAATAGACTTTGTGCATGTGGGTATAGCTATTGATGTTTACCATATTAGAAATTAAAACATTCCAGCATTATTATGAAAATAATTTTAGTCTTGTGGACCCCTCAAATGGTCTAGTTAGGAGACTCAGAGCTATGTGAATAGTTTTCTAAATAATGAATAAGCTTTATTTTATTTAGGCTCTAACAATGATATATTAAATTTTGTGGTTCATTAATTTGTTTTCTTTAGTTTAATAATCTCTTGCATTTGAAATTAGACAGCTGTGGACATCTTCTGGTATAATTACCAACCCTTAGAACTCACTTGAAAAAGTAGTTGCTTTCTCCTAGAACTCACATGTCTTTTAAAAATATCTTTAGGATGAAACTAATATAAAATGTAACAAATGTAAAGTAATTTATATTCTAAATAATTGTTGACTTTAAGCCAAGAGTTTTGTAAGGATGGAATCCTTTGGTCACTGATAAGGAAAACTGAAAAGTAAGAGATTCAGATATTTATGTAGACTTTTAACACTTGCAAAATAGAAATGGAAAAATGCATTATGTGTATCATTCCATTTGATCCTCACAATAGTTCCTGGAGGTAGGTACTATAACTTTTATTTCTCTTCATTGTACTGATAAAGAAACTGAGACTCAGAGGACTTATGAGGTTTAGCACTGATCACCTAGGTAGGAAGTATCCCAGGCATTCTTCTCCAGCTATCCCAGATATCCTCTCAGAGAATTTGTCAATGTTTTCCCAGAATTCTTTAGAGAGAAGCAGTTTCAGATACACCCACCCTGTCTAACTTTATTAATCTTGTCCTAAAAACAGTGTTATGGGAAAGATAGAGGAAGTTGCTAGTTCCAAAAGAAGAGTGTTTTTTTGTATACTGTCAGCATCAGGGAATATGTGACCTTGCAGCTTAAATGTTGTGGCCAAATGATGTTATGAGGAGGTTTCACAATGATTTGCTTGTGGTTTAATTTTAATATTCCAGCTCACTTTAAATATAGTGTAGCTAGAACCCTAAACTAATGAAGATTATATTTTAACCTCATTTTGCTCTCCAAATAAAGTTGTTAATGTATGGTTTGTAACAGGAATATGTTGAAGGTTAGGTTGTTTATGCCAGAGATGTCAAACTCATTGGCAGCCAGTGGCCAACAAAACTTCTGTGTGCAGCTTTAAAATGTAGTCAGTAAATGTTTGACAAAATAAAAACACGGCATGACGAAAATAATATTAGTTTCATTTTTCTAAGTCATTATATGATTGTCAGAGATTTCTATTTGAATTTGGCCACCTCTGATGTATAGGTATACAGGTTTGGTGGGATGGTTGCTGTGGAAAGGTTGCTTTTAATATGTTATAAAAATGATTCTTTGCATGAAATGCATTCTTTTATGTAAGAATGAGTTAAGGAATGTTAATAGTTTTTATTTTTATAGCACTTTTAAGGCTTGGATAGTGTTTTTTTTTTTTTTTAACAAAACAACCCTGTGAGATTAAAGTAGCCTATCCTCAGAAGAGGAAACTAAGCCCCTAAAAGGTTAGATAAGTGGTCTGTGGTCACATAGCCACTAGATGTCAAAGGCAGTATTGGAATCCAAGTCTTTTAACTCCCAAGTTCAGAGTTCTTTCTACTATGCTATGACAGAAGGACTGATTTTTAAAATCCCTTTTCAAAGAAATATTAGGGGTGGGATATGCAGAGAACTTTGAACACCTTTTTAAAAGAGACATTCCTGGGGTGGAGGGGAAGTCAGGTATCCTCTCTGGAGTGTAGGTAGCTCTCCAAGGCTGAACATTGCAGGGAAGGAGCCATTTCGAATTCGTAGAGGGTTTCCTCATCTGGGATTTTCTTGTGCCATTGAAGTAACAAGGTTAGTTAAAAATATGTAAATTGATTTGGAGTGAAATAAGCAGTCAGGAAAATAGTATGCCTAGTGCCTGCACAGTAGTGCAGATGTAGGAACCATGGGGAAAGTGTGATAATGACTACACTGTGACCGAGATATAGTTCATGAGACATTTAGAAATGAGTGTGATGTTAAAACAACATCAGTGAAGATAATTTCTAAAACAGCCATTAAAAAGTATCAGGATTTTTGGATGTACAGGTTTGCTCCAATGTGTTCTTATATAGTTTATAAATTGATATGGAATATCAGAGGTTCAGATTGGATCCTGATACTTTTTAAAAAGCAGTACCATTTCTAAATCTTAAATTTGAGATATGGTCTGGCAACATAGTTCTCAAGTTAAAGTCAGGTTGCAAAATATAAAATATAAATTTATGTATTTCTTTTTACTGGAGGTGAAACATCCCTTAAAAGTATTTTGCATTATTCATATTTGGTAGGTGGGAAAGCAAGAAATGAGTCATTGGTTTTTTTGTCACATCTGATATTTAAGGATTTTTCCAGCCCACATAATTCTAGGAAGTTCCAGAAATGTTCAAATTTCATTATAAGATTACTGAGTGTGGTATCTCAACAAAAATGAACTTTCAATCATAGATAATATTTCACGCAACACTGTCATTTCATGTATTTCTTTTAACTAATTTTATGACTTGTAAAGGTTAAATTTTAATTTTAAGTGTTTGTCCAGTGTGCTTACTTAAAAGTAATTAGCTATATATGACAGAAGCTTATATAATAGTATATATTCTTCAGTAAGGTAAAAGCCTTTTATTGATTTAGTGAAACTGAATTTACCAAATTTTACAAATTTTGACATAATTTGAAAGGATTTGTGTTTAAATTTTAAAAGTTCTACAATAAATCTTTGCATGTGTTCTCATAGAAGCTTCCAAAGGTTACTAAAAGGATTCTTAGCATGCAAATTTTCCTTTCCTCTGTAAAGAATTTGTCAGTAAATGAATCAAAAATTTGTTTTAGAGCGTTTGGATTGCATTATGCTAAACTATACAGAGACCATACTCCCATAAGTGCTATCCAATTTATATTTTAAATAAAGGACAAAATTAGCTATTAAATGTTATTGAAGGAAATCTGATTTCTAAAATGTGTCAAAAATAATAGTAAAACAGCATTTCACCATTAAATTAGTCTTCAGAACTTATTGATTCTGAGTAGCTCCATAGATACACTTAAGTATACTAGATGCTAAATGTTTAGCTGTAATGAATTTAGAGCAAGAAGATTTCTGCACTTGACAGGTTTGAAATGTAAACTCTGTCTCTTCTTTGGATCAGCCCATTTTAATTGTATAAGGTACAATCCTTGTGATAATCAGGTTATAATTTAAACTAAGCCTGAATACCCATATCATAATGTAACAGTCTGACCAAAAACAGCATTACTCAGACATAACAGATATGTGTCAGTAGCATTTCTGCCGTAGGGAAAATGAGATTTCCTTTATGTAGATTGATAGTCTTCCCTCACCCGACTAATAGGTTCTTTTTGGTCTGAGCAACAAGCCCGTGGCTAGAACAATAAGCAGATTGAACGCAGGCATTAGTGCTGAGGTATTAGTAGCCTAGTTACAGATTGCACTGCGTCAGTCTGCTCCACACCCAGAAGGCGTCAGGTGACACCAGTCCTGCAGCAGTGCAGCACATAAGACTGCAGACCTCTGTGGAGGAAACTGATGTTTTGTATCCCAGACAGTAGGTTTTTCTTTCTGCAGCTTTTTTCTTGCTATGCATAATTGATAATCCCAGCTGTCAACTAGATATTTTGAAGAGCCATGGACAGTCTGCAGAAGAATTGGAAGGACAAGGGTAAATCGGCTTTAAAATTTCCTTTTCTTATGCTTTTGTATGTGACCAGCCATGTTGTTTGGGGATTGCAGCTTGCAGGTTAGGTTTTTCGATTGAAAATGAAACTGAAAAGGCTTGAAATTTATCACCAAATGTGCAAATGGTAGAGGATTAGAACATAATAGCCGGGCAATGTATGTTCATACCTTTTGCTATTCACTGTAAAATGGCTTATTCTAAATATTTCATTGGTATTTGGTTTAGATTATTGCTTTAACCTTGTATTGGTTGATCAGTGTAGTTCTAAGCTGATTTGTTCACTTTACTGGTAACTTATCTTTGAATTTTGGTATAATTTATCTTTGAATTTTGGTAAACATTTACATTTCTGAATTAAATAGGTATCATTGAAATTCTGTTGATCTCATTTTCTTTTGACGTTTTAGATGTTAACAGTGTTATTGCTAAATCCCTTCTAATCAGATTATAATAGTGTTTTGAAACCTTAAAAAGATGATTGGCAAGAGCTGTTTTAAATAAATGTCTAGACTTGATTCATTAACCTTTGTCTTTGTAATAACCAATCAGTGGTCTCTATCCCTTTTCCTCCCCTCCTAAGCTCAGACCCCTTTAAAGTTTTCAGCTTGTGTAAGAATTTAACTCATAAGCTTTTATATTTTATAACTAACTGTAAGTATGCTCTTAAGATTTTAAGTTTAGTTAACTAGTTAAATGCTGTTTAAAGGAGAAAGCTTAAAATGATAAGCCTTAAACTTTACCCTTAAAAATTGATAGAATTATTTAAAGAAGGCCTTGAAGAATGCCTTCTCAGAATTGTCTGATTATTGAGTTAAGCTAAATTAAAAATTATCTGAATATATAAATACAATGGTAAGGAATCATTAAGGTTTTGCAAGTATTGTAAGTTGGTCCCAAGAATAAAATACCTTAAATCCTGGCACAGCAGGGTTTAGGTGATTGTGGGTAGGATAGTAAATCATGGAGAACTAATAACCACAGCACTAACTGTGAACTTTCTTCCTGGCTTAATTTGGTAAAAAAAGAAAATATGGGGGGAAATGGTGAGTGTGAATTCATAGTCAGTTACAAAATTGAATTTTAGGAATAAAAACAATTGAGCCATAGGGCTATACCTTTTATGTTAATTTACAACGTTAAAAGGAATTCTTTTCCTTTTAATGAGGAGGCCCATAACAGTGAGAAATATTATCAGAGACTCTTGTTTTGATGAATTTTTGGAGGGGATAACACAGTAGGAGTAATACCTTTGTGGAAACTCCATCCACTGATGCAGATCATCCACTCCTGTAATTTCTAATCTTAGAGAGTCGCCTGGGGACACTGAGAATTTTTAAGAGACACCTCACTCAGGGTCAAATAGGTTAATAGGGATCAAATGCAGAACTTGGAACCAGGTCTTCCGGCCTCTAGTACAGCCTTCCACTAAGTCACATACTCTCAAGGATGATGGTAGTGACCATAATAAATATAAGCCTCCACCCCAATAGGTGAAAATTTATGTCCAGCTCTGTTAAGGTATGTAATACCTTCATATTAATCTGTAATGCCAGATTAATAATTTGGAGTAAATCACTTCACCATTTTCAACTATTTAATAATATTGTAAGTTTTTAAGTTATCACTGTTAATAACTTTTTTCTGAATCTGCGACACTGGTGAGGTCATGAATCCAAATGAAACCTGCCCGTAGATTTTAAATTGTTCTTGAATTCTTCGTTATTTGTGCCAAATCAGACCCTTGGCTTTTGTTTTGGATTGATTTTTGGACAAAGGTACCTGTGTTGGGGTTTGGATATTTCATTCTCTGCTTTGTAAGATTAATGATTTCTGGTGAGAATAAATCTGTCCTAAATACATCTCACGGCTTGAGATGCCCCCCCTCCCCCCCAAATTAAAATAAAAAGTACTTTTGTTGTTATAGAGGGACTGGCACATTCATAGCAAACACCTTACCAGAAGAGCCAAAAAAGTATTGGCCTATCTTTTTTCTTTCCTGTCTTGGTCAGTATTTTAGTTACAATGCATCCGATGATAGAGCTTGAAATATAGAAAAGCTATTTCAAATAAAGTAATTGAGTTCTCCCCTCCCCCAACAGGCCTGTTACACTTTTATTGCCAAAGTTTCAAAGTAAGGCCTTGAGAGAATATATTTTATTAATTTGTATTGTTCTTACAATCTCCTGTCTGGATTTTTATTCCCTTGAAGTGATTCAGACCTCACTTCTGGGTTGGATTACATGCTTTCCAAAACTATGATGTTTTACCTAAAATGTCTATGACAAAATGAAATCTACATTGCTGTTATTTCAGTCTGTAGGTGATTGTTTCTCAAGAGGCTATAAAATGCAAGAGGTGCTTAATGATACAAAAAAAGTATAAGAATTAATTCTAATTCTCAGGGACGATTTAACAGGAAAAAATGACATGCACATAAAGATAAGTGGCGGTACAAGAAATAAATATTCATTTATTTGATAAATGCCAGAGGAGTGCTTCAGTCATTAAAGTGCTATAGGAATTCTAAGAAGTTTGTACTCTAGCAGAGTATTTAGAGATGGAGTAGAAATCAGTCAGAAAGATAAGGGAAAGTAATCAGGACTTGTGAGAAGGGAGAAGGGCAGAATTATCTGGCTTTATCATGCTGATTTTGTAAGATAATATTGGGAAATAAGATTGGAATTATATAGTGGAAAGAGCACTGGACTGAAAGTCTCAGGGAGGTGGATACTGAAAAAGTAAAGACAGGAACAGATGATGGATGTGAGGCCCTAGGAAGGACGAAAGAATCAGAAATGACAAAAGTTATTAAAAGGCCTTGAGGGACATTATTATACAAACAAAAGTCCCACCACTTCAGCAGGCTAACTCTTATTGCCTCATGCATGGAGAATAGCCCACCTGGCCAGTAGCCTACTGGTAGACCTGCCAGCCTCTCCCCATCCAATCCACTCTCTATTTAACCTCCAAAATGATTTTCCTAAAGTGTAGGTCTGATCATGTCACTCTTCTCCTTCCCTCCCTCCCTGCCCCCCAATTCTGCAAACTCCAGGCTCCCTATTGCCTCCAGGATCAAATACAAATGCTCTGTTTGGCATTCAACACTAAACCCAGCCTCCTCCTACCTTTCCAGTCTTCTTACTTACTACCACTTACTGTTCAGTCCAGTGACAGTGGCCTCTTGGCTGTTCTATAAACAAGACATTTCCCTCTCTCAGCTCCCCATTTTCTCTGGCTGTCCTCCATACCTGGAATGCTATCACTTCTTATCTCTGTCTACCTGCTGGCTTTCTTTAAGTCCCACATAAACACTCCATCTTCTCCTGGAAGTCTTTGCCAATCCCTCTTCACTCTAGTGTCTTCCCTCTTCATTATTTCCTGTTTATCTTGCATGTTACATGTTTGTATGGATTTGTTTGTATGTTGTCTTACCTGTTAGATTGTAAACTCCTTGAAGGGAAGGCCTGTCTTCTGCTCTGAATCTCCAGAGTTTTGCACATGGTGCCTGGCACATAGTAGGTATTTAATAAATGTTTATTGACTGGTAGGAAAGCTAGTTTCTGAAACTGATTTTAGAGGGATGATGACGAATTTAATTTTAATTTGTTGAGGTTAAGGTACAGCGTGTTGTTATCTGAGTGAAAATCATGCACCAGGGAAGTGGCTATGTGGAGCTCAAACCTGCAGAAAGAGAGGATAGGTTTACTGGCTGACTGCTAGGTCCTGTAGTAGATAAAATGCAGGACTTGGGAGCCAGGAAGACCTGGGCTCCAGTTTTGCCTCAGACAGTAACTATATCTGTATGACCCTGGGCAAATTTTTCATCCTCTGTCTGCCTCAGTTCTGTCATCTGTAAAGTGGGGATCATAATAGCACCCACCTCAGGGTTATGTGGATCAAATGAGATCGTGGTAGTAAAGAGCTCTGGAAATCTTAAAGTGCTAAGTACAAGCTAGTTGTAGTGGTGGTGCTGGTACCAGTGCTGATCGTACTGCTGTTGGTGATCACAATCTACGAGTTCCACACAAATGATTTTTGAAGCAATGACATTTTTAAGTCTGAGCGCTGAATCTTGGGGAACACCCACGTTCGAGCAGCAGCAGTAAGAAGAGGAGCCATTAAGGGAGCAGTGAAATTGGTGAGAGGAGGACAAGGAAGGTTAACAGCACTAAGAAGTAGTGAGCATGTTTTAAACAAAAGGCTGAGGAAACAGCTCGGCTTTTTGGTAACTAGTGAGTGAGTCTGAAGAGGGGAAGCACTTCTAAAATAAATTTATTTTGATATGCTTTGACGCAGGTATATTTTCAGGAGTTTATTTCCCCTAAAAGCCGCTTGTGAGAGCAGGGGTCTCAGATGCTGTTGAGAGGAGCTACTGTATTGAAGCTTAGAGTTCCTCTGTGTGTATGTGTGTGTGTATTTATTTTTGTGTGTACACGCTGACTATGAAACTCACCCAAGCAGGGTGGAGGATGTACTTCTGCTGGTTGTATTATTGTTCCCCTATTGGGAGAGAATACTCATATTCAGTACTTTGGGAGAACTTGGTGATGTAGAAGAAACCTCTTTGAAGATAATGCAAATATAGCATTGGAGTGAGAACTCTTGCCTTAAATTCTCAAGCTTAGTTTTTAGAATCCTATTAGATGTCTTCTCCAGCTAATAGAGGAACATAATGTTTATATGCAAATTGTTAAAACTCTTCAGTTGAATGGGAAGTTTTTATTTTGTCAGTTCTTGCATGTAGTAGTGAAGAATTTTAAGGGGGCGAGCAGTTCAGCAAAACTAATTGATCAACTAATAGTAAATGTGTTTCATACCCAAAGGGGGACCCCCATCCTCCTCTGAAAAGAAGGGAGGGAGATGTTTTCTTATCTCCTCTTTGGGCATGGTTGTTCTTTGTGATTTAACAATATTCTGTTTTGTTTTTCTTTTCTTTTATGTTTTTCTTGTGTTCCTGGTTCTGCTTCCTTTGCTTTGCATCAGTGCTTATGTCTTCTTATGTTTCTCTGTTTGCTTCATATTCATTATTTCTTCCATTCTTATAGTATTTCATTACATTCTTGTGCCGCAGTTTGTTTAGCCTTTCTGTAGTTGATTTAGCTCCCTCATTTTATAGATGAGGAAACTGAATTTCTGAGAGGTAAAATAGCTTATGTGGTATGACATAAGGTTAATTGATTTGGAACCCAGATCTTTAATTCTGCAATTGTCTTACCACCATACTACTTGCGTATGTGACTTCATATTTTCAGTGATGGAGTGGCAGTCTTTTCATTTTTACTCTATTTCTGCTTGAGCTTAAATAGCAAGATTTTTAGAAATGACACAGTAAAATGTTTTTATATACCAGCTGACTACACCTTTTTTTTGTGTGGTTTTTGCTCTGCATTGAAAGGTATGTGACACCGGTGTAGAAGAGGCAGGTTTGACAACTTCTGCTATTCAGCTGTGTTCCAAGGTCATACTAAAATCTCAAGGGGGTTGGGGGAAAGCTGCCTCCCGGGCCAGGAGTGAAATTTTTATCCATCCTTAAGGATTAGTTACACTCTTGGCCTTGGAAAGAACATTTAGTCAGAGTATGGAATTCAGACTGTCCTCTGGGTCTCCCTGGGCTCTTCTTTCATTCCCTTGCCCCTTGGGCTGCCCATACCAGGATTTGGATAGAGAGGAAAGAGTTGTGGAATGAGAAACAACAGCTCTATATACACTTGTACTTTGATCATAAATTTAATTGGGCTGCTGCTTGGGGCACATTGCCCCTCTCCCTCACTGTTCTAGAACACTGAACTAAGGTCAAAGTTTGCTGCACTGCCCTGCAATATAATGTAAAAAATGTTTTAGATGATATCTGAGATGTACATCAAGGGGTAAGTAGACTGAGTATACCTTTAAAAAAATGTGGTTCTCATGTTTTTAGCTTTTTTTTTTAAAGTCAAAATTACACTTAATGTCTTTATGTGAATTTTTAGTTGGTACTAAAACACTGCTGCTTTGACTTCCCATGATATATTACTGTGACCTTGTACATATTATTACATATTATATGTATACATTTAATCTCAAAGAACTTTATAGATGAACAGCATTAACCTGCCAAATTTTTATGGGAGAAAGAGAGAAAGAATTCTAATTTAAAAAATCACTTTTTTGGGATAGGAAACTTGCTGTACTAGTGTAGACCTCATTCTATACATGACTTATCTATAAGTCCTAGGAGGTTGTCCAAGATGCCAAGGTTGTGATTTATTTGGAGTCACACAGTTAATAAGATCCAGATCTTCTTGATGGCAGGCCTAGCATTCTATCCCCTACAGTCAAATGCTTGGAAGTTTAAAAACCACACATGCCTTCCATTCCCTAATGTTAGTACAACCTCTGTTTAATTAGTGCACAATCCAATTTTGAGTGCTTTTATTTCCTTGTTTTTGATCAGTATTATGAGAGGTTCTCAGCTAGTTTACAGAGGTTCTGTACTAGTTGTTGTTAAATAGAGTGTCAGGAGTTTTGCAGAGCAGAGCAAAATGGAAAATCATTTTGTTGAAAGAAATGTTCTCATATTTGTGTAAATGAGAGCTAACTTTATAAGTGAAAATTGTTGAAACTTGAATCTGGGCTAAGGAACTAGGGACTCAGTATCATTAAAGTACTAAGCCACATGATAGGTTTAGAAAAATGAATGAATTAAAAAAACCTTTTATTAATCACTCTGTGCAAAGTATTTGCACTAAGCCCTGGAAATAGGAAGAGAAAAGCAAACAGACCTTGCTCTCAGATTGGGGGCAGAACCACTAGTTTTAATTGTCTGGGTTTTTAAAAAATACTTTATATTTCAGTAGAGTAATTAGAAAGTAAAATCCTGAATTACTTTATATCCTGTTCATTGATACTTTTTAATAAAATGAAACTGGAAAAAATAGGGGGAAGGGAAAAATAAAAGAAAATCTAGAAAAATACATGAGCTGACATTATTAGGGAGAAATAACAATGTTAAATTTTAATTGAGGTGAAAGTTGATGGGAATCTTATGTTCTTTCTTTAGGAGAAACACGATCACTGTAAATGAAGAAGATAAATTTTGTCTTTCTGTGCTATATTGTAGCTTTATCTAATGGTTTTGTTGCTGAATTAGATGTTCATTTAAAAATTAAATTGAAAGTTATTAATGTGTTCTAAAAATTGAAGGTTAAAAATTAATTTTAGGCATTCTAAAAAGCTATTTTCCTTAGTGGAGTGATGAGTAGAATGTTTGAGAAGCGCCTGTGAAGTACTGGAACATCAATTTTAAGTTGTGTCCAAATGAGCACAGATAAAGTTCTAACGATAAGGCAAGATTAAATCAAGGGATTAGGCATTTATGTGGGGAAAGACTCAGTCACTTGTATCATGAGTTTGCTTTGAATAATGATAAGCAGTAATTTTATAAAAAAGGTTTGTTCTCCTTAGAATATCCTTTTCCTGGTGACATTAGTTATTTCTACAACTAATCTAATCTCTTTGTGAGTATAGTGAAAAAACTGCTCAGGAGAGATCTGGGTTTAACCTTTTACTTTCTTCATCTGAGGAGGATCAAATAGGAGTAGTAATACCTGTAATGCTTCCTTTATAGATGAATATATCAGATGTGATAAATCAGGTAAACAGGCAGCTGGTTGGCACAGCATGCAGAACACTGAATGTGGGCTCAGGAAGACCTGCATTCAAATTCAGCCTCAGACTCTTATTAGCTATATGATACTGGACAAGTCACTTCACCTCTGTCTGCCCCAATTTCCTCATCTGTAAGATAAGAATAATTATAGTGCCTGTTTCCCCGGGCTATTGTGGGGATCAAATGATAATATTTTATAAAGCACTACATAATTGATAGCAATAGTAAAGAACAAGATACTATATAAATTTCATTTTTACTATTTTTTCCACGTCCTTTGAGGCTTTATGTCAGTGGTCACTGTTATATGTCTTCTTGGATTTTCAAGGGATCTTGAATGATAATAGATACCTTGATGGAAAAGAACCTTTGAAGTAGTATTTTTATTCTACCAAATCAAATGCTTAAGGAAAAAAGAAACTAAAATGTAAGCACAATAGCATCTAATTCTCTGCATCTTAGAGTCACTGAAATGAAAGTAAGATGTTTCCTATGGAACATTGCTTGCAAATACCTGTCTTTTATTTACAAATCACCTTATCCCAAGTATGGCTGTGGAGATGATTCTCACACAATTTTATATTCATCTGTACCTTTTCATCTAAAAGTAAGCATATAAGTAAGTAGTTCATGTTCTTTCACTTTCCTTTTTATGGTTTTAAGGTCTGAGCTATCCTTTTTTCCCCTATAAGCCCTTGGTATGTTCCCCTCCACAATTGTGTTACCTCCAGCATGGATCTTCTCTTTATTACAGTTGGTCTAATCCAGTGGTGTTGATCAGATAGAAAAGGGACCTGTTAATCTGTACAAAAGGATCCCTGTAGGACTCATTGATTTAGTTTTAAAATGTAGTATTATCTATATCTTCTTACATTTTTATCCTATTAAAAATTTCCCAAAATATTTTAACCTGCTTTGGACAGCCCTCAGGTGGAACATGGAGTGCCAGTGCCTTCTTGTGTCTTTCCCAACCAGCTTTCCTAACTCCTTTTGTATTGTCTCTGCCTTTAGGTTTTAAGCTCTTTGAGGGCAGGGACTATCCTTTTATTAATTATTTCATTATTAATTGTATCGTCAATGTTTAGTACAATCCCCAGCATATAGTAAATGTTTAACAAATGTTATTGGGTAGTTTTGGATTTCTGTGCTTGATGGATAAATCAATTAAATATTTGTTGAATAAGTTGATTTTTTTTTTTTTAAGTTACTTGACTTCTTGGCTAGGCTTATAAAGGGAGAGATCCATGTTCACCAAAGGTGTTTTCCACGGTGATTGAGTTCAGTGCAGAGTTCATGTGGAAGAATTCCCAATTGATGATGAACAGAAAATCCAAATGTTTCTGTTACAGATAACATCTTGGTGATTGAATAAAGTCCTAGATCATTTCAGAGACTTCTGGCCTAGCCATCCCTACTTTGGGGTGGAAATAGAAAATTAATGTCTGTTGCCCAGAATATGCTGTATAGTTGGGTGGACTACCTGTGACGCTTCCCCATCCATAAAAATGAACAAGGAGTTGGGCCCAGAATTAAACAGGAAGAGAGTAGATTAGATTGCTTTCAGGAAATTACAAAGCCCTTTAAATAATACAAACAAAGATTCATGATTTTTGTGGTTATGTATATTTCATTGATTTTTGTATATTATTTTCTTGGTTTTGATTCACTCTGCTTCTCTTCATATAAGTTCTCAATGCTTTTCTGGATTCTTCCCACTTATAAGTCTTACATTGCGTTAATATTCCATTATCATTATATTCATGGACCACAGTTTGTTCAGCTGTTTCCTAGTTGCTAGGCTTCTGTTTTGTTCCTGGTTCTGCTGCAATGAATATTTTCTTTAATGCTGTTAATTAGAGAAACTTTTCATGAAGCAACATATAAGTATAGATAGGTGGAATAATGCACAGTGCAAAATTGATTCTACCTGAGATATGGTATTGGACTTTATTAATTAAAGCATTACATCTTTATCAGATGTACCAAGAGAGGTTTCATTATTTACAATTTCTTTACCTTTTCCTTTTGAGACATGTGCTTTGCGTGTGAGGGAGCATATTGATGCTTAAGTATTTTTAGGATGAAACTTAAATGTGACTTGACAATGAAAGCAAAAGCTTCAATAAGCAGCTGATTTGAGACAAAATGTAATTGGATGACTTTTGCATTTAAGGCATGCTTATTACAGGAACTATTTTTAGTTATGCCAGATGACAGTTACCAAATGTAGGCAGCTGCACTTACTCTGAAATGGTCCAGGAAAACTTATTTTAAAGAAAAGATTTCAGTGCACTGAATATGCTACACTATTTGCTTTAGAAAAAATTTTATTCCATTGTGTATCATATTATCAGTTTCACAGATTTATATTTTTTCTTTGATAAACAATAGCAGTTAAGAAGGAAGTGAGGATTTTAAAGATCAGAATAGGTTCTTACAGAGGAAAATTATTTGTGTTCAGATTTAATTAAAATCAAATCATGTTGTCTGATTTTCAGAATTTCAGAAATTGATATGGCATAAATTTTCTGCATAGTAAGTAACAAATATTAGTTTAATTTGACTCAGAATAAATTTCAGTAGTATATCATCATTAGATTATTATTTTTTCTGTTTTGTTTAACTGTTTTCTGTTCTGATTAACTCTTTGACATAGTAAAAGCTTTCTCCAGTGTATGCCTACTTGTAAAAAGTAGGGAGTTGGAGTAGATGACCTCCAAAGGGCCCTCCCAGGTCTAAATTTCAGTTCTGTTTGCATCTTAATTTTGGCCAGTTCAGTTATTAAAAGAGGCTAGCTGTAAAAAAGGAAAATGCCTAATAGATCAAACTACTTTTCTGAAGAACCTTGCTTAGATATTCATTGTCAATTACATTTTACCTTAGAATATCAGGCTGAATCTTCTGTTAGAGATAGGGCCTGACTTAAATGCTCAGTTTTGCCTTGATCTCAGTATAGATAGAACTGGTCTTCTAAGTTGGGTTCAAGTGTGTAAATTCCCTTTTCCTCCTTGCTGCTGCTGATTTCTCTCCTGCCATTTCTAAAGCATTCAGCCCTGTAGATCCTACCATTTTTCCATCTCACTCAGGCTCTTCCATTCTCTTTCCTAGTCCATTTTCTCCTACTTCTTACATCCCAATGTTACCTCTTTCTTCACTCTTTTGCAATTCTAGCAACTCTTTACTCCCAGCAGCATTAACATTACCCAGTATGCCATGAAAAACACATTAACAGAAGGTTCCAAGATTTTTGATAGATTTTTGGTTGCCTTTTTAAAATAAGCTATAAAGAAACCCAGCATATACGTCTTTTATATCCCTGTCCTCCTACCTCTAGAACTGTGTTCTGTCTCTTGCCATCTACCTTGTTCTAGTTTAGGTCCTGTTGAAAACCTCTTTCCCAGTTCACAAAAAAACTTTGCCAATGAATTGGACCTGAAGTGTATGGTGTGGGAGAAGACAGGAGTGGAGAATGCATGTGAGATTCTATCAGTCTATAAATGCTTAGTTTCATACAAATATTGTTATACTAGTCATTTGGGTTCTATATTAGACTTTTTGGGGGCCAGGCCTGGAACTGAATTACCATTTATAACAATGTTTCTAATGAATAAATGGGCTAGAAGTTTCAAAAAAAGATGGAATTTACAAACCAAAGTTGAAAATACCAGCAAGGCAGACAGCAGTTGGGGAAAGACCTGCTATTTGCCCAGCTATCTGAGACATCCTAGAAGTAGTTATTGAGTAAATAATAGGGTATGAGAGAGAAATGAGCTTGGAATAATTGAATGTGACTGGCGTAGATGTTGCATCTAGGAGAGTGAGTGAATGGGAAGGACTAGTACCTTGAGTGACCTTGGAGCCATTGTGGGGTACGTACTAAGTGTCATCTAGGGCAGGTAGATGGTACAGTGGATAGAGGACTGGACTTAGAATCATAAAGACTCATCTTCATGAGTTCAAATCCAACCTCACAACCTTATTAGTTGTGTGACCTTGGGCAGTTCACTTAGCTCTGTTTATGTTAGTTCCTCATCTGTAAAATGAGCTGGAGAAGGAAATGGCAAGCCACTACTCCAGTATCTTTTCCAAGAAAACCCCAAAGGGGGTCACAGAGTTGGAGACAACTAAACAACTATAACTATAAAAAGTGGCAACTAAAGCCAAACAGGAGTAAGAAGTGAACACCTATTAAGTTGGATGGTGGGAGTAGGGGACCTGGTTCCCTGTGGAGCATTACTAACATTTTGGGGAGTGAGGGGATGAGCCTTTGGCAGATAAGAGATATCCAGTATAGTTATGAGCTTCCAATAGTCTTTAGGTGGGAAGAGGGTTTTCTGTCATTTACCTGGGCAGAGAGATAAGTGATTGAGTGGCCCTGCCATAAAACTTTCAGAACATGCCTATAATCCTAGTTCTGCATGTTATCTGTTCACAGGCAAATAGCTTAACATTTCTGTAGACTAGACTGTTTTTCATCATTGCTCTCTAGTGTTTTTTTTATAAGACAATGAGACAGCAGCATTTTTACTCAGCTATTTTTTTGATAGCCGTTGTCAAATCTTTTCATATAGAACACAAGGGCATAGAAGACATCTTGATTTTATTTTTACTTTCTTAATCATAGCTAATATATGTCATAGGCTAAGTGTCTATTAGCAATCAATAAATCAGTAGGTTAGGCTTGTACTGACCTAATGGTTTGGTTTTTTAACTATAGCAACTATCTTCCTTTGAGAATAATTCATTCTGTAGTGCAGTGGTAGAGAGCTGGACCTCCGAGTCAAGACCTGAATTCGAATGTGACCTCTGATACCCACTAGCTGTGACCTGGGCAGGTCACTTAATCTCTGTATGTTTTTGTCTATAAAATGGGAATTTTATAGCACCTTCCTACCAGTGTTGTGAGGATGAAAACACATAATAGTTTTTAAAGGACTTTGCAAACCTTAAAGCTCTATGTAAATGCTAGCTATTATTGGGCCTCACGGCAAGATAATCTTGAATTGGGCAGATGTGTTTACTTATATGTATATATAGATATACACACAATATATGTATATATACTGTATATGTATGCATGTGTGTATGCACATCTTCTCCTTTCATCTCTTCCTCCACTCCCAAGAATGTAAACTGCTCAGATTCATAGATGATAAATTTGGATCTAAGAAGTCAGTGATTCTAATTTCCTCATTATGCAAATGAAGTAACTGAAGCCCAGAAAGGTTAAGTGGCTTACCCCAAGTCATCTGTAACTCCTGTCTGGTGCGGGAGTTAACATCAGATCTGTCTTATGCCGAGTTCATCATTCTTATCTGTGGACTATTTCAGTTTTGTCTTTGTATCCTCTAGTGCTAGACACAGTGTCCTACATATAATAGGTGCTTAATTAACATTTATTGAATTGAAGTTACTTGCTTTAAGTTAAGCAGTTAGTGAGAGCTGCAATTAGAATCCATGTCTGGTATAGATAAATCTTATAGGGGGCGGAGCCAAGATGGTGGAGTGGAAGGAGGGACCTGCTCTAGCTCTACCCCCATAGCCCATAAAATACCTGTAAAAAATGACTAAACAGATTCTAGAGCAGCAGAAGCCATAACTCTTATATAGAGGCATCTGGTGGCATGATGAACAGAGAGTTGGTCTTGGAGTCAGGAAGACCTGATTTCAAAAGTGACCTTAGATACTTTCTGTTTGACCCTGGGTAAGTCACTTAACTCTTAGCACATAATAGGCATCATGTAAAAGCAATTCCTTTCCTTTTTCCTTTCTCTCCCCTCACAGCCACTACCCTAGTTCAGGCTGTCATTGTGTCTCACCTTCTAATTCTCCATTCAGCTGGTAGTGATTTTCTTTAGGTCACCCCACCTCCCTTCCCCAGCTCAGTAGTGCTGTCTCCCTGTTATCTTCAGGATCAAATACAAAGTCCTCCATTTGACATTTAAAACTCTTTACAACCTGAACTCTTTTTACCTTTCCACTCTTTATATTTTATATCCTCTGTGTACTCTGATCTGGCCACACTGGTCTACCTGCTGTCCTTTGCACAGTGCCCTCCATCCCTCACCTCTCAGCTTTTGCTCCAGTTTTCTTCTTTGCTTGATATGTTCTTTTTTCTCACCTGTTTTCCTAATAGACACTGCACAAGCCTCGATTTCTTTCTGTAAGAGGAGTTTCCAGAACTTAGCACAGTGACTGCCACATAGTAAGCTTAGCATCCTTACCGACTCTTTCCCAGGCCACTGCCCTTTACGTACCAAGCCCCCATTTACCCGAAAATACAAGAATTGAAGTCAATCTCACTTAAGCTTTAAAACAGGCAGAACCTTTTCTGAGTCTTATTCACTATCATTAATGTTGTAGATTTTATTTCTCTTTAAAAAAACCTATTAGATTTTCCTTTTCTCCTCATCTGTTTTTTACTGAGGTTTTACTGTATATTCTATTTATGGTAATGAGGATAGTGGGGAAGGACTCTTGTCTAATTTCTAATTAAGTCATGCCATTTCACAGAATCCTACAGTCTTAGCACTGGAAGAGAACTTAGGAGGTAATAGCTAGTTCAGCCCATGCACACTTGAACAGAAAATCACTCTTCAACCTCTTCCTAACATGTTGTTCAGCTTTTGTTTGAAGGCCCCTAATACTTCACAAACTTAAATCCTTTGCACAGTATCATTAGGAATTTTTTCTTTTGCATCAAACTTGAAATTTGTCTTTTTGTAAATTCTATCCATCACTTCTAACTTCTTCCAGATGAGACCAAAGTTTTGCTTCCCTTTCCTCATAATTTTGACATCATATGTGACTAGTTCAATATACACCCATGACTTCCTAGTTGCCTTACTGCCTTTCATGCCCTGCCAGTCCTCAACTTTGGATCCACATCTACAATTCTGCTTCTTTACTGACTTGGCACTTTATTTATAAAAGTTAATTTCAGTGGGTGGGGAAATTAATATTACCGCTTGGATGCCCCAGTGACTAGAAAGGAAAGGCAGTTAGGAATCTGCCTGTGGTACTGGTTCCTGTTGTTTTAGAGAATTCCTAAACGTTCTCTTAACTCCAATTACCCTGGTCAAAAAAGAAAGGGTTGGATTTTCACCCTGTTTCTTATTCTTTTCCCTCAAGTCCTAAAATTAACTAGTGGAATGGGGCAGAAGAGTAAAAGGGGGGAGAAGTTGATTTGTTTCGGGGAACTTGGAAAGCAGTGTATACACATAAACCAGGATGTTGAAACATGCTCAGTGATTCTTGGTGACTTAAGCATACAAATAATAATAGCTAGCATTACATAGTGCTTTAAAAGTTTACAAAGTATCTTCTGTACACTCTCATTTGAGCATTAACAGTAACCCTATGATAGAGGTGCTACAAGTACTATTCTCCCCGCTTTATAGACTGGTAAAATGTGGCTTAAACGAGTTAAGGTTGGGTGCAGGATTAAAAACTGGGTCTCTCCTGTCCCTTAGGCCTGCATAGCACATTACCTCCAAAGAGTTCAGTGTAGTTAACTATTGATTTTTTTTTTGTTTAGTTATTGCCTCACTTAATTAAAAGTAACTTTGTAAATATTTTAAAAACCTGTTAGCCTAGACTAGTGTTGAGAACTTTTGACCTATATGTTCCTTGGAGTGAGTACAACAGTCTTATTCATAGCTGTTATTTTTAGGTAGAATGTCATAAATTTGTATTGATTGAGTGTATGTCAGGGTTCATATCATATGAAGTGTAAAGCCTTGATAAATCTGAAATAGGTTGTGATTTTTTTGTTGTTTAATGAAATTGAATAAAAACTCATCAAAAAATGATGCCCATTACTAGAGAGATATCATGAACGATGAAAATTTGTTTAATCACTGTTCCTGAAAATTGTGAAAGCAAGTGCTTTCAGTAGGCTTAAAATTTGCAATTGTATCTAAGATTACTTTGAATTCTTTTTTAAAAATACATTTTAGGTTTAGTTTACTTTAGTAGCCATAGATTTTTGTGTCACTTTTATAGACTCAACAATACTTATCTAATAGATAAAGCAAGGCATGCTAATTTTAGATTTTTTTTTAATTTTTAGTTGTTGACCTTCTTTATTGGAGAGATATTAAGAAGACAGGAGTGGTATTTGGTGCCAGCTTGTTCCTGCTACTTTCGTTGACAGTATTCAGCATTGTGAGTGTGACAGCATACATTGCCTTGGCCCTGCTATCTGTGACTATCAGCTTCAGGGTATACAAAGGAGTGATCCAGGCAATCCAGAAATCTGATGAAGGTCACCCATTCAGGTGAGATGATTGCCTTGTACAAAGCATATTTTTTGTAATATTATGTATGGAACATTTTGAGACTTTGCTGTATGTTGGTATTATTAGAATACTGGTATTTCCATTGTCATAAAATCCTGTAGGGCATGTATTCTTTTTAAAAATTATTTTAAAAATTAAAGTCCATGGATTTTATATTTTCTTAAAAGTAACTACAAAGAGAAAACAACTCCTTTATTGAAGTTAAGAGCTATTGATTACTTGAAGCATATATTAAATTAGCATTGATTTCTTTGCTAGAAATACGTTTTTCTTTTTTTAATAAGTATTTCTTAGAACAGACAACACTATTAAGTTGATTATTTTTTCTTAAAATGAAAGTATGTTTTTCTGACAGAGTTAGCATTAGCAAGAGCTTAAATTCCATATAGTCACTTAGTATAGTCAATCTTATTGAGTTTCCTTTTCCACTTCTTTGCCGACTATAACATGCCAGTTACTCCCTCTTTGTTCTTACTTTGGCATGATGATATAAGACCCAATACTTTCAAATTAAGTCCGAATCCTTATTTCTCCCTAAGAATTTATGTAGCACTTAAGTTATTTTGAAATGTGTTATATTTTTATGTAACTATAAAGTAAATTCCATTAGGACAAGGACCAGATTTTTTTTTTTGCACTTAACATTTTTTTTAATACCAATAGATGTTCATTCATGTGTTAGTAACACAGCTGTTAAACTATGTACATAGAATACTGTTAAATTGCTGTTAATTGATATCTTTTCAGTCTGTGAAATATAATTTCTTTGTAAAAGACTAATGATTAAGCTCACTGACCTTTCTTCAATATGTATATGTAATAAGGCTGCACAAATCCTAAAAGTATATTATGTTGTCTGTTTAGTATAGAAACCTCAGGTCTGTAAAAACTTTAAGGGAAAATGTTTATAATGTATAGATAGTTAATTATATAGATCCACAACCCTAAAATTAGATCTTTTTAAATGGGAAAAAACTGAAAAATGAGTATTGTTGTTAGTTGTGCTCCAGTTCTGTGCAAGTAGAGTTGGGAGGAAGCTAGACTCTTAGTAGGGAAATTAGAATCTTTGGTTTCACTTCCTTTTACCCTTAGAAGCATTTAATTCTCAGATCAGAGGCTCTTCATTCAATTATAGGTCATATACAACCTACATTAGCTGGTTTTAGCTTGCTACGTAATTTTGCCCTTTCCTTGCTTACTTCTTCTCTTGGGGCAGACTACCCTTCATAAGAAATAATATTCCTCTTGCTCATAGAGAGAAAGTCTAACTTCCTCTACTATAGTCTGGTAACCTGGATCCCAAGGACCCAAACTGAATTTGTCTCAGGTGCCCAGATTCCTTCTTAGAGCACCACATGCTAGCAGTGGATTGATACGGCATCAGCTGTGTAGATTTTTTATCTTTATGTGCCTTGGTCACAAACTGGTCTTTGAATTATATTGATTGAACAAAAGGTTTTCATAAATAGACATTAAGTTCCTTAAGATACCAATTGCTTAGGTATTTTAATGAACAGTTGACATATTTAATGACTATGTAGTCAGTGAACACATCAAAAATAACAATTTTTGATGAAGAGGGCATAATAGACTTTGAGATGTAGGATATTAAAAGCTTTCTAATTAGTATTCTATATTCCAGGAGGTGCCCAAAATGCTTTGAAGTATAGAAGTCATAGTGAAATTCCTTGAGGCTTTTTTTTCGCTTTTTGTTTTTGCTAAAAGTTCACATCATTGAAAAAAAGCTATTTATTTGATGAACTACTTATGAAGTGGTAAATTGAGAGAATGCTTGTGTCGGTCTTATTTTGTTCTGCTTTGCTTTGAAATTGAACAGTGAAATAATTTGTTAGCTTTATTTTCTCCCTTAGGGTCTTTTTTTCAAAATTTGACAATTTTAACCTATGAATATATAAAAACATCTGTCTTAACTGTTTTACTAGAATTGATATTATATATTTTCACGCTTGTGGAAATAGATTATTTTATTTATAAGTTTATTTGTGGAAATAAATCTAGTGACAGAGTCACTACTTATAACTTATCTAAAAGTTTGAAATTAAAAGGAGTAACTTGGAAAGAAGTAAATATGTGTTAGGAAAATTTATTGAGATTTCATATTGTTTTTTCCATGACTCAGTACATGAACGAATCTCAGCACATTGGACCATTAAAAACCTTTCCTTGTGTTTCATGTAAAGATATTATGTTTATTTAGTATTAGAATTTTGTTTATTGGTATGTTTTCCCTCGGATATATTTGTTACTAAATTAACAAACATTAAATCTTTCAGACTTTGAACTTGATGAAGTTCGCTCACTAACTGCTAGTGTATTCCTTTGCCAGGGCCTACTTGGATTCTGAAGTTGCAGTATCTGAGGCGTTGGTTCAGAAGTACAGCAATTCTGCACTTAGTCATGTCAACTGCACAATCAAAGAACTCAGGCGGCTCTTCTTAGTTGATGATTTAGTTGATTCTTTGAAGGTAGGTTTTTTTGTCTCTGCACACATTTCTTATTTAAGATTTGGTTTCTAGCTGGTTGTGATTCTTGTATTAGAAGTCACTAATATAGGAGATTAAAATAATATCTCAATTAAAGTTGACCTTTATCTTGTATAAGGAGATAGGGATAGGCACTAGATAGTGATTTCATTACTAGAGGGAAGTCTTGGATGAGGAAACTACTTTTGCTGATACAAGTCAGCAGCTCTTCTGCAATCTGTAGTCTTGGAGAGTTGCCCAGATCCTTGAGAAGTTCTGGGACTTTTCCTTTATTGCTCAGAGGCTTGACTTACGCATAAGTTTTTTAATCTCCAAGTCCAGATCTGTGGCCTCTTACCCAGTTATCCTCATTATGGCTGAGTCTACAAAGTCCTTTTTGTATTCTTTATCATATCATGGAGCTGATCCTTAGTTCTGCTGTTCTGGGCTTCTAAGTATAGTCCTAGCTTTCTAGCAAAGGAGAGAGGCTCATCTTTAGTCTGCTGCAACTGACTAATTTTATTTTTACTCTAAAAACTAGTGAAGCAACTGAAAAAACAAAATGGTCCCCAGGCCTGTACTTTGGTAGTGAAGATGGCAAAGGGAGACAGAAGGTTCAGAAGCACAGTTTTTAGAACTTTTATAAACATTCATTAGTTACTGGTACTTGGAAATCTTTGTTCATTGATAAATAATTGTATACAATACTGAAAGAACTGAATTTTATCGTTTTTTTTAAAAAATTGATTATTTAGTAATACTTACAAATATTTTCATTTTTCAGGGATTTGTATTATTATGGGATTTGATTTGTATTTTTCTTTCAGTTGTGTCTCTTTGTGACCCTATAAAAGGTTTTTTCTTGGCAAAGATGCTGGAGAGGTTTGCCGTTTCCTCCTCCATTGATTTGTATCTTATCTAAGTAAAGGAATACAAAAATAGAGAACTCCATAGAGTTCTCTCTGTATGGCTGTGCATCTTCTTTAGTAGATAAAAAAAAATTTAGCTTGATTATGCAGAAATTTAAAATTGCCTTGTGAAAAGCCGTGATTTTAATAATAGGGTTTGTTTTACATGGACTGATCATAATGAATTTCTGCAACTGAGAGATAACAGTAAATCCATTTTGTTTCATCTTGATCATAAAACAATAGACTTTTAGAACCAGAAGGGATATTTAAGAGATTGTCTAATCCAGTTATATCATCCTAAGGAAGCCAAATGCTTTTTCTCATGGTACGCAGCTAATAAAGTTATTTGTGGAACCAAGACTAGAACTCACATTTCTAGACTGCCATTTTTTCCCCCTCACCAGCGTGCTGCTTTTTCACTTCTTGGCCAACTTAGAAGACCTGCTCACCTTCTCTTCTCTTCTTCTACTCTACCTCAAAGAGTTGAAGTCTTAGGTGCAAGAAAAAGCAGATCAGTCTGTAAGGATGGGGAGACCAGGGTGTTGTTCCTGTTTGTGTGACTGTGGACAAGTCACTTCTTTCAAACCCTCATCTGTAAAATGGGGATAATAGTATTTGCAATGTTTATGTTATGGGGCTGTCATGAACAAAGTGCTTTGTTAACCTTAATGATGTAAACAGGTAACGTGCTATTGTTATTGGTGAAGAGTCCAACTAGTTAATTCTGTCCCTTCACCCCATTTTTTGATTTACTCATTCTCCTCGGTAACTCAGGGAAAAGATAGTGTTTAGTTCTAGTTATTGAGTTGGGTGAGTGCTATTTTTTTAGTGCATAGTCTTGTGCTCAGTAAACCTGAAGGGAGATGTCTTTTGAAGTTCACTAAGCTTTATTGGGGTAATAACTTTTTGATAAATAAGAAGAGACAAAGACTGGTTGGGGAAACCTTTAAAATCCCTTCAGTTGACAGGATTTTTATTGTGAAAAAGTTTTTAACACTTAAAAACACCTCAAGTAGGCCTTATAAGTTTTCTTAATCTTTTTTATTCTAGCCATACTTTGACTATTTAGAGTCTCACATGACTACCTAAACTCCCCAAAGCTTTGAGTTACTTCTCAGAAATTAGTGAGTAGCACACACATGTAAGTCTTAAGCAGTGGAAATTTAGTTTCCTTGAGTAAGGAGTTAGGTCTGCATTTTCCTTGATAATGCTTTTGGATGTATGTACAATTTAACCATTGTAATATACTTTTTGAAGCTTGGTAATGTTGAAAGTTTTTTCTTCCCAAGTATGTGCATGATGTAGCGAAAAGAGACCTGGTCTTGGAGTCAGAAGATGTGAGTTTCAGCTCAGGCTCTTTTATCTCTAACAGTATGTGACCTCAGGCAGCTCACTTCACATATCCTTAGTTTTTTCATCTTAAAATGAGGATAATATTTGTATTTCCTTTCCTCACTGAGGATATTGTGAGGAAGGCACACTGTAAACTTTAAAGTACAGTAACTGGAATGCAAGTTTATTATCATTACCATTACTACTGCCCCACTCCTAAGTTATTCATTGCAGAAATTGAAGATTGTAAGCTGTAGCTATCAGGCCTTTGGATCTCAGTGAAATTATTTCTGAATAGGACAGAGATGTAAGGCACATAAGCTGTTCAGTAAATGAAGAGCCAATACAACTACTTTGTTTAAAAGATGGTCTGACAGTCATAGCTTAATAGTTTGTTTTAGACTCCTTTGTAGCATCCTCTCCCCTTTGTATGAAATACACCTTATCTGTTAGTGATTTCACCGAAATGTTTGAAAAGTAGTATATTTTCCAGAGGGGCAACTTGGTTATAATTTTTTAATTAATTAACTTTCCTTTTAAAAAAGGCAAAAATATTTTTAAATGAATTAATATAATAGACTCTTATAGTCAGGAGTCCTAGAATACATCTAGTCCACCAGAACAAAAGGGTATATGGGATTTTGAGGTTTTGGGGGAGGTTTTGATGGTAATATAACTTCTGCATAGAGCATGTATGAAAGGGCAGCAGTAGGAAGATACTGTTGCAGGTTTTAGAGCCAAGTAGAGGTGGTTTTATTTATCCTGATAACCTTTGCCAAGACCTAGTACAGTGCTTTACACATAATAGATACAGAAATATTTGCATATATAAATGAACAAATGTGGCATGACCTTGCAGAATCCTCCGAAAAAACAGCTTTTGGAATGTATCAGTCAGAGATTGGGTGACTTAGCAGAAATGTTGTAAAAGGTGACTAAGTCTATAGAAATATTGTGAAATTTAGGAAGCCAAGAAACTCTCTATAAAATATGTCATTAAGTACAAACCAAAGGTCAAGCTTCCTGTGTGTTTGTTCTGTGTGGAAATGATTGCTGCTCAGCTTTGGTTATCTTAGTGGCATATAGACATCAGCCTTGTCAGCCAATGAAGACTCTTTTCTGCATGTAACTTAAAACTTTTGCTAATGGTAGAGGAGATAACTTTCCCATATAGATAACCTAAAAACCTTTGGGTGAATCATGTCTATCAGACTTCTTGTGTAGTTAATCGTAATTATTTTCTAATTGTCATTTATTTTTAAAAGTTCCATATAAAATACAATAATTAGGGTGTTGAAATTTTTATCTGTGGCAGGGCAAGAGACAAAATAAATATCTTCAGCGAACTTAATGTGAAGATTTTGTTAAAGGAAGAATATTTGAAATGACTGTTTTATGCAAATACGATTATAAAGAACAATTCAAACATAGGCCTTAGAACTGAAAGGGACTTTAGGGTCTGGACTGGCATCTAGCCTAGTCTCTTCAATTTACAGATGAGGAAAATGACTCACCCCAGTAAGGTATATAGCTAGGCAAGGGCAGCACCAGAGCTTGAACTACAGCTTTTCTGATTCCAAATAGGTTGGGTTTTTTTCATGCCAACATGGGGGGAAGGGAAACAGGCAAAGCTCATATAGAGAAATTGCTTCTAGGTAGGTTCCTTTTGATCCCGTTCTCTTTAAGGAGAAAAGAAAAAATTTTGAATGCTACTAAATAGATTTGGTTTTTGTTCATTCAAATTTTAAAAAGCCAGTTTTGTCTGTTTTGTTGAAAACTTTAAAAAGCTTAGAATAATGGTGTGAGTTTTGCTTGTGAAATCATGCAGGGATAAAAGTGAATTATGCAAGTTCTGACTCAGCTTTCCTAGGTTTTCAGTCAATAATTGATTTCCTGTCTAGATTTTGGCAGTAATTTTTTTAGTAGCATAAATCCTAGCCTCCTATAGTTTTACTTGAGTTACTGGTTTGTTTGTTGGGCAAGTATACATTAGGAAGGAGCTGGTTTGTGACTCATTTGGATGTCCTAAAAGTCTTAGTGCAGCTTTTAAGCTATTAAAGTTTTATTTATTAAAGCTTTCCTTTTCCAGGGTCTGTTACAGTGCATTGCACAATGTTCACATATTATCAATAAACAAATTTAACTTTGAAATGTGATATAACTTCAGTATCCTCAGAAACAGTATCATGTGGAATGAATCAGAGGTGGGGTGACTGAGCTAAAGTATAATATGTTTAATACTATTTCATTCTAAAATGTAGTATGTTTAAGCTTAATAGCTTCTAAACTGCACTAACACTTTTTGGACACCCTGCGTAAGTAAATGGTGATCCATTTAAATTTCTGAAGAGTAGTTGAGTTGCTCTTGACCTGTGGAGTCTTGACCAGCACATTACATTTACATTTTTAAAAAAATTTATGGGTATGGTAAATAACTACAAATAAATTAGACTAAAAGTGACTCTCTTGTTCCTTTATAATTGTACCTACTTGTTCCTATCCAGATTCAAAAAATAAATGAGATTGTACATATACCAGATTCTACAACAATGATTATAAATTCATAATCTTTTGAAGTGAAAAAATCTTCAAATGAAGAAATAGGAATCTTTTTAATGCCACAAGATGATGACTCCTCATCTTTTCAAAAAAGTAATATTTTGGTTTCCTGTTGCTTACATTTTGAGAATCAAAAAAGGTGAAAGTGGACCTGACCTTATCTTCCTTGAACATGATCAGAGTGTTTATATAGTGCTACAGAAAGATACCTTTCTGATAATCTTGGTTAGTATAAATTGAATTTGTATGTGTCATACCAGAGAAAACAATAATCAGCTCTAATCTTAAGAAATAGAATAGTGGTTACTTACATTTATGAAGACTCTTTGGGCAGCAAGGTAGAAACCCCAGTGTAGTGGACTTAAATGAGGATAAAGTTAAGTTTTGGCCCTGGAAACATTTTGGAAAGGCCCTCAGAAACCTTTTCTAAATCAAAATGATCTATTTGCAAATAATTATGGAGGAATATGATAACTGTGGCTAATACCTCCTCACAAACATCAGAAAGCTGTTGAAGGAAAAAGATGAAGTCTGAGAATTTGGCATGAGATTCAGATCACACACAAGAGCAGTTGTAGAAAGTTCTAAAGAAAGGAAAACCAGCAAGACAGTGAGTGAAACTAACCTATAGGTTTGCTTGGTCAGTGGGAAATGTTGGTGTTGGAGTCTAAAGCCCTGGGTTCCAATAGCAGCCCTGCTTCTTAACTGCCTTTATTACCTTGGCATATAAGGGTGAGCTGCAGGAACTATGGAACTTGTCAATAAATGTAATTTTAATAGACAAGAAGAAGTATAAAGTGGATTAATAATAAGGATGGATAGCAATGAGACCTGTGCTTTCCTTGGTATAGATGTGGAAATTTCCTCTTTCAAGGCAGGGGAAGAGCCTTTTCAGTAACCTGAGAGGGGTTAGATGATTTGCCCAGGCTCACACAGATGATGTGTCTTGGGGGCAAGATTTGAACCCAATTCTCCTGACTCTGAGGCCAACTCTCTACTATACCCTGTTGCCTTCTTGTCTATAAATAACAAAGTAAAAAGAAAGAAAAATGAACAAAAAATTCTAACTAATTGTATATATCTATAAACATATGTACTGATAACCCTGAAACAAAAAATACATATGTTTATATTGATCATAATCTAATAAGATCAAATGAACATGTTTGTTCTTATAACCTCTTTTAATTTTGTGTGTATGCATTTTGGGGACATGTGGCAGTAATACTAGTGACACTGCTTCATTTCACTGTGTGCATACTATGTTTTCTTTCCCTCTCCAGAATTATCATGTCTATCCAAAGAAAATTTTAGCTGGAAAAGCATGGACTTTTATAACATGATATTTGTTTATAAGGTGAAGTATATGTTGGAAATATGAAATTTTCCACAGAATACAGTATAATCCACCAACTTGCTCTGCTGAAGCATCGGGCTAGATTGGTGAATGTGGTGGTATTTGGGATTATCTCAGTAGAAGGGATTTTTCAAGTTGTGATGTTAAACTGAGATAATAAATCTCTGAAGTCCTCTAATGCTAAGGTGTTTTGATGATGGTTAGAAGATTTTTAAAAATCTAATTATTCATTGATTAGAATTCTTTTAATGGTCATTTGGAAGGTAAAATTAAGCAGTTTTGAAAACACAAGAACCCAAACCTTTTAAGGTATTATTTAATGAAATTTTGCTGTTTCCCTCTGAATATACTTGATGTTATTAGACTAACTGCTAATACTTCAGTGGATTCAGCATTTTACTGAATTATTATTCTCTTTCAAGTGTAAATAATATCCCATTTAAGTCTGCACATCTTATCTGGTTTTTGCACCTATTTTTCCACAAGTTCTTCTTAGCCGCTAGTGTCTTCTCCAGGTGTTATTCTTCTGTTCTTGCGCAGGCTGTATGAGAAATGCACCTTTTTCACTCATGCATGTCTTGATTGATGTCTCTTGAATTACATATAGTCAGGTCATGTTTGGTGATGCCCAGAAGCCACTTAAATTTTTACCCACAAAGTTGTACTGTTACCACAACTCTAGATTGCCAAAGGTCATGCCAATAGTCCAAATCTCTCATGAGTTCTGTCAAGCTGAAAAAACTCTGAATGCTGGCCCAGAAACAGATGGTGGCTGTAGCATGCCCCAAAGTGCCTCTTGAATTAAATGGCAGCTTGTCTGGTAGGTGATGAATTCTTTGGTGCACAACAACCTGAAGGCTACACCTGGGTTATTCCTTGAAAAATGGTTGTGAAAAAGCTCTTTTTTTCCTCTACCTACAGATGTTTGACTTTCTGTCATTTTCTGAATCACTTCCATCTTCTACTGCTCTTCCCCGCCTCCTGCCACAGGAAAAAAAAAATACCCCTGGAGTGCTTTTGAGCTTGGATTAGCAGTTCTCATTCTGTCCTTCATGTTCTATATGGAAACCCTAGCTTTTCAGGAGGGACTTTAGTAATCAGGTGACATTTGAGCCTTTGGACCTCTGCCTGAGAGTGACTGATTTACGTGGTCCAGGTGTGAAATCTTGAGATTCTCTTTTTGCGGGTTACAATAAGGCCTCATCTATGTTCTACGTTCCTTAGTGATTAATTACTGAATTGCTATACTGAGTCTAAACACATACTCTAATGTATGTTGTGTGATTGTAAATATATCAACAATGGCTAAAGTTACCTCTTGTCCAGTGTTGGGGGTTAATTGTGTTTCCTAATGAACTTCTGTTTCATGATAGACAAACACAGATTTGTGGCACCATGGCAAATTCACTGAAGTGTATGGTATATTTTTAGCTAGTGTAGCTATTTATTGGGGGAAGGGAGGAAGGTGCTGACTAGAGCCATGAGAAATCTTTCCACAAGTAGTTCACAAATGCTAAAAACATGACCACGTTTCATTTCTTGACCACTGCTTCACTAAGTGAGAGAGAATTTTTTTTATTGTAAAAGCTGCTTTTTTTCACTTTTTAATGTTTATTTATAGTTTTCAACATTCATTTCCACAAAATTTTGAGTTCCAAATTTTCTCCCCATCTCTCCCCTTTCCTCCCCCCCAAATGCCATGCATTCTGATTACCCCTTCCCCCAATCTGCCCTCCCTTCTATCACACTCCTCCCTTCTCTTATCCCCATCTTTTCTCTTGTCTTGTAGGGCAAGATAAGAGTGAGAGAGAACTTGAAATTCTGGTATTCAGGCCTACATTCAGTTCAGTTAGTTACAGGAACAACTAGACACTGCTCTTAACTCCTGAAGCCACTTTTCAAATCCAGAATAGCAGAATACAAAATGTTTTCTTGGTTAACTTTACATATGTCTCAATTGCAACGGGGATTTATCAGCTTTCATTTTTTAGATAACCTTGCAGATTCAGAGTTGAGGCTCATGAGTTGTTTGTGTTCTTCCCCTCCCCCCCCCCTTTTTTTCTACTGTCAGGGTTGTTGTGATGACTTTTCTAAACTGTAAAGCCCTAAAGCAGTAGAAAGAGTTCTTGTGTGTAGTGACTGTAGAGTGCTTTAGTGCAGTGGCATGGTGAGAGACTAAGTGTGGCAGAAATAGTGACTGGATGTTTGGGGACTTTGAATGGACTATGGAAAGCAAACTCTTCATGTGTGAAATGTAATAAAAACAAGACAGCGTATTGACAAGTCTACCAGAATGTAAATAGAATCATAAAATCTTAAAAGTTGGAAAGCTCCTTAACAATTATCCAGGCCAGTTTCTGACCCATGTAGCTTTGGTCCTGTCTTCACTTGCCTTGCCATGGCTATTCCATTGTTAAATAGCTCTAGTTTGTAGCAAGCTCTTCACATTAAACAGAAATCTACTACCCACTGGTACAAATTCTGATTTCACTGAACCTTTTAAACTGTTTGACTTGTCTCCTATGTACATGTCAACTTTCTGTGATTGTGCCAGTAGGTTACTTCCTCTGTCTGTGCCAGTATTCTTAACTCTTTTTATCCTTGGACCCTTTTGTCATTCTGGAGGAGTCTATGCAGGATTTTAGTTATGACTTTAAAGGAAGCTGAGGGAGGTCAGTAGTTGGAGGAAGGGGAGAGGGTTCCAGGCTTGGGGGACAGATGTGTACTGAACATCCAGTTTTACTATTCAGTATTGGAAGTCATCAGAGAACCAGATCAGGTATATTTGAGAGTCATTGGCATAGAGATGGTAATTAAATCCACAGGAACCATTGAGGTCATCAGGGGAAGTAGGATAGAGGGGAAAGAGAAGAGGGCCAGAACTCTGTGTGACTTCTTGAGGTTAGAGGGTATCATCTGAAGAAAGATCCAACATAGGAGACAGGGAAGGAACAGTCAGATAGATAGGAGGAAAACCAGGAGACAGTAAAAGCCAGAAGAGAGTATCAGGGAGGAGTGATCAGCAGTGTTAAAGGAAAATGTCTGGGAGGATGAGGACTGAGAAAAGGCCATTGCATTTGGTACCTAAAGATCATTAGTAACTTTGGAGAAGGCAGTTTTGATGGCATGATGAAATCAGAAGCCAGATTGTAAGGGGTTAGTAGAGGTAGAAGAGAAAGTGGAGGCACCTGTGCTACAACGCACAGAAAAGAGAAATAGGGTGATAGCAGGTGTGGAAGGGTTTTTTTTTTTCAGGCTTAGGGGAAACTTAAGGGATTTGCAGTTTTTTTAAGTTGGCAGTAAGGAGATGCTGAAGAATTGTGAATTGGTTAATGAAAGTTGTGGATTGGAATGATTAATCTTATATTAATAAAAGAATATTAATCTTATGTAAGATATAGGCTGGATTGGAATAGGGAAAGACTGTAGAGTAGAGGTTGTTTCATTCTTTGTATTTTTAACCTTCATGTAATGTCTGGAACACAGGTGAGTCTTAAAAATGCTTCTTAAGATTCATTAAATTATTTTAGGGTGAAATTACGAAATAGGGGAAACATTTCTCTACTTGATTTCAATTCCACAAACATTGTGCTACCCCCAGGCTACAGTGATAGTTGTCACTATGCATGTTGCCTCGACTTTTGATACTCAACACTTTCTCAGCCCCCTCAGTTGTCTCTGCTCTCTGATTGGAGGGATGGAGAGCAATTAACTCCTGTCAAAGTCTTCCTTTTATAGTAGAGGGCTCTGAACTTTCCAGGTATCTCTTCATTTTCCATCAACGATTGTGCTTAGTTTTGACTCCAGTATCTTTTGTGTATTGTCTCCCCCTCCTATAGGATTGTAAGCCCCTTAAGGGCAGAGACTGCTCACTTCTTTGTATCCCCAGCACTTAGCACAGTGCCTGGCACACAGTTGGCACTTAATAAGTTTTTACTGAATTGAAATGGAAGTATTAATAATAATTTAGTAGCTAATTCCTAAAAATAACAATAAATGAATCGGAGATTGAGGGTAAAGTGTTAGTTTTGTCTCCCAAGGTGAATGGGATGCATAGGTAGTACTCTTCATAATCTCAGGGAAGCTGAGGTAGCCATTTGCATTGACATTATCTGTGAGAAAGCAAATGCTTGAATGCACAATTAAGATTGGAAGCAAAATGTTCCATATGTCCTTAAAATTTTATCCCAGATGCCTAGTTTGGCATACCTCCAAACTAAGTTAAAGGTACTTTTTTAGTGAGTTAAAAAAAAAAAGATAATGCTTCTCATCTAGTGCATAGGAGTTGTTTTAGAAAGATTTTAATTCATGAAAGAATGACTACTGAAATTTTGCATTGCTTTTATACTTTTTGTTTTTCATTTATAGTTTGCAGTATTGATGTGGATCTTTACCTACGTTGGTGCCTTGTTCAATGGCCTGACACTACTGATATTGGGTAAGTCTATAAAATTATTTGGGGAAATAATTATAATTATTAAATACCGGAGAAAAGGAAAACACTGGTGTAGGGAATTCAGATGTTTAAGTAATGGATTTATTTCTTTTAAAGTTATGATTAAGCTGCTAGTCCTTCAAATCACTGTCAGCTTTGATTTTTTTCATTTATAAAGGTACACTTAGCATTAGTGGACCAACTTGACCATAAAAAAGTGCCTTTACCTGACACACTCCATAATTTTCCCTTCTTCCCTTAATTAACCCCACCACAAAAGCAAATGTCCTCTGACTAAACAATAATTCCCTCTCAGCAGAGGTCCTTGCTTCAGATTTTATAGAGCAAATAGAGGTCATATGATCCCGTGTTATTTTCTTCCTTTACTCCAGTCTCTGATGAAGAGTTGTTCTCCATTGTCCTCTGTTAGCTAGATCTTGTACTCTTTCATCCCCTTTCAATCTCTCCATTGCTAGAGAGAGCTCCTTCCCTAATCCTTAGCTCCATGCCCAGGTCTCTCTCATCCTCAAAAACAAAACAAATTCGATCCTACCATCCCCTGAAGCTGATATGCTAAATTTCCCCAGCCCAGGCTTTCACAGTCACATTCCTGAAAAAAGCTGTCTGTTTTTGTCTCCACTTCTCTCACTTTTCAACCCTGTGCAGTTTGCCTCCTAACTTTATCGTTCAGTTTAAATTGCTATATTTGTAAAGTGCTTTGCAACTTCAGATGTTCTGTAAATGCTTGCTATTGTTATTATTTCTAAAGTTAGCAGTTACCTCTGTCACATACACACAAAGGCCTTTTCTCAAGTTCTCATCTTTCTTTCCTGTTTAGCCTTGCCTGCTGATCTTGGGCAGATTCATCACCCATGACTTTAGGGGGAGTTATGCAAGTCTGTCCTGGGCCCCCTGTTTTCTTTTCTGTCATGTCTTGTCTTCCTTATCCAGGAGGCTTCCAGGCCTGTGCATCCAGCTCTCATGTCTCTTGTGACCAGTAGTCCCACAAGACCCACTGCTCTGCTGGATGTCTTAGGAGGCGGGGGGATGGAGGAAGGGGATGTCTGTATCAAGTACTCGTATTCAGAGAATCACTGTCGAGTTATATTCAGACTTGTCACTTTGAAAATTTTTGTGATTCAGCTGTCACAGAGTATTCCAGATATGAGTTTAAAATTCTGTTTCTCCATTACAGCTCTGATTTCACTCTTCAGTGTTCCTGTTATTTATGAAAGGCATCAGGTGAGTTTAAAGTAGAGGGCTTAAGAGAATAATCTCATATGGTGTGGGGTTTATGATAAGTTGTAGAAAGCCTTAATGAAACTATTTTCTAGGCATCTAGAGTTGTAGGACATTCACTTATCTTTAAGTTAACAGTGCCAATTATATCTGTCAACCATTTTACCTTGTGTTTGCAGACCCAGATTGATCATTATCTAGGACTTGTGAATAAGAACGTTAAAGATGCCATGGCTAAGTAAGTATTCCAGTCTTCTTTTCATAAAAAGACACTTTTGACTTAAAGTTGTAACAAAAATGTCCATACTGAGTACAAAAGGATGGTTTTTAGCAACAGCTTATTCCCAATTATTTGCTGCCAATACTGCTAAAATGAAATTTTTCTCTTATTTAGATCTTTCTTTTATATTTATGGCCATTGTGTTTGTAAATCCAATTTATAAGAAGAGAGTAGCTAAAAAAAGCTTATGTTTTGGCAGCTTAAACCTATCATTGTTGCAATGTATTTCTCACGATTTTATTTCAGAAAGAAAGACGACAATGGTCTTTTAAACTCTTGTCTTTAGAATTTTACTAATTTTTTTCCTTTTCACTTGTAGAATCCAAGCAAAAATCCCTGGATTGAAATGCAAAGCTGAGTAAAATCAGCAGCAAACACCACTAGGAATTCATCATTCAGGGGGAAATTTTCATTTGGATTCCATGGGGAGGGTCGGGGGAGAATGGAGCCTTGACATTGCAGAGCAGTCTCACAGATCTTTATTTTTTAGCACCGCAGTGTTTGAGGAAAAATACTTGTTTTGACTGCCATGTGTTTTGTCATCTTAAGTATCATAAGCTGCTATGTCTGGACTTCAGCTGTAATCATATTTGTTTATCCTTTGTGAGGGACTGGCTCTCACACAGCGATCTGAGAAAGCTGTACATTGTGCTTCTTTGGAGGTAGTCTTGCTGTGTTTCAAGAAGGTGTATAGCAGGTGGAACTGACAGGAGAACCCTTTCACAGTTTGTGCCCTGTGTATGGTCTGTGTAGAATGATGCAGATTTTCTAAAATGAAATGTTTAGAAGAGATCATACCACTAAAGCAAGAAGGAGAAAGCTTGCCTTCTTGGTATGAATCTAGCTGTTATTGTGATTTTACTGTTTTATTAATTGCCAATATATATAAATATATATAGTGTTTCACAAAGCTTAGACCTTTCAGCTGCCCCACAGTGCTTGATATTTCAGAGTTGATGGTTCTATGAGTAGCTCTAAATCACATAAGCTAGAAGAAGAAACTATATTTCTAGGAACACTACCATCCATTTTCAACATAAAACACAATTCCATGCCCATTGAAAGTCCACAACATACACTTCATTGCTCAAACCTATTGTAGTTGATTTCATCACACACTTGGGATCTATGAACTGAATCTAATGCTGAAAAAAAAAGTTGTTTGGAAATATCAAACATTGTTATGCAAGAAATTACAAATTAAGATTTATTCAATTGCGGTTTAAGCTGTACCTGAACTAAGTCTGTGGAATGCATTGTGAAATGTAAAACCAACCAAGTATCAATAAAGCTTAGAGACTTAAAATATTTTTGGTGTCTTGTTACCAATTATTCAGCAGTTGTTTTTGCTTATTTTTGTTTTTAAATAGCACCTTAAACTGAGGTCCAGTTGTCTACAAATTTGGGGATTCTTTCTACTGTTTGCTTCAGTGATTGGATGGGAATGTTCCCTTCCTAGCTTCCATTAAAGCTCACAGTCCAGCTCCTAGAAGAGCAGTGTCCATTATGTTTTTAGATGTACCACAGAGGCCAGACAACATGATAGAAAAACCAGTACAGGAGATGGGCTTAGGAGGAATGGGAGTGGGAATCTTGCCTCTGATAATAGCTGTGTGGTTTATGCGTGAGTGGTCAGTTGGTACACCTGAGCCTGATATCTCCTCTGTAGAATGAGAAGGATAATGCCCCAAGCCCTTACTTCATGGGGTCAGATGAGAATGTGGGGAAAGTGCTTTGTCTCCAGCTTTTGCACTACATACAGGTTGCCTGTTAAATTTAAAATGAGTCTATCAAGTTGTTGACAGTAAAAGTCAACATTGAAAATGTGTATGTAATCAAATTTATTTGACACATAACAAAAATGGTTTCAAATTGTGTTTTTTAAACACTAAACAATTGAAAAATAAATTCATGCGCCAGTATTTTAATTTACAGGATACAGTGCAGGATTTATACATAAAATCATACCATATAAATGCTTACAAATGATATTTTAAGTGTTTTCCTGACACACACAGACACTATTGCTCTTATAGTTTTCACATACCACCATTGATCAGTTCATTGTATTTTCACGTTTATTTCTATTTAAGGTACAATCAATATGAAAGGCCAACAGTAGTACAACATAGGCAAATGTGGTGATCACCCAGCATCGCCAGTTAAAATGGTTACATTATTAATATGGGGGTGGGGGAGATTAAACTAGTGAAGACTGCATAGGGACTCATTGTGGATCTGACAAACTAATTGTATATTAACATAAGGCATTAATAAATTTGGCATAGAAAAATAGCTTAATGAATGATGTATATCATTGAGAATGCTGAAGCACTTGTGATGTTAGAATCTTTATTCCTTAATTGAAGATATTTCATTTTGCTTTTTTGTCTCAACATGATAAAATAGCCAATAGCTCTTAAATTTCAGTAGTTTAGTTCAGTAAATGTATAAGGAATAGCTAGTGCATACGTCAGTACTGCCAGTCAATACGGTGTACTTATGCCTTCCTTCCCTCTTCATTCTTTGCCCTACCCTGTACTCAACAAGCATTTAGTAAGTGCCTTCTTTATGCAAGGCACTAGGTTAGGGCCCAGTGGTCCATTACTGACCATGGTTTATTTTTACCAGTAATGGATTACAATATAATCTTAGATGGTGTGGTTTGGGAAAGTGTTAAACAAAACTCATTTTATAAACCTGATAGGCAACTTTTAAGTTTTTTTTTTTAATTACCAAGACTTAAGTTGTATCAAGTACCTCAGGGGCTTAGAAATTTGTCACACAGGAGTTTTTGTTCTGGCCTCTTCCTGAAGCAAGATAATGGACCAAAAACCAACAACCCTAGCTGAAGGCTGCCTGCCAATTTTGAGAGGTGAGGAGTGAGAAGGGAAGGAGTGGGAATATGGGGAAGACTGAGATTGTTTGACCTTAGCTGTTATCACTCAGGAAATTGAGGCAGCAAAGATTTTAATTGACACTTAGCTATTTACCATCAAGCATAGACTGGAACATAAAACAAGTGAGTTTGGAGTCCATCGTGTGCCTCTGAAGCAGCCTTTTTCATTTTTAGAATTTTTGAAAAGTGTGATTTAGGATCCAGCCTATTTAGCGGACTAAGCTTAATGAAAATCTCAGTCATTCACCATCCACTCCACCCCTTCTGCACTAAAATAACAGTAGCTCACCTGGTTCCATTTTTTCCAAAGCAGACGGACTCATGTCATCCCATTACAAATTTTGTTTAAAAAAAAAGCAGGACAGGAATGAGAAACTACATATCTGCTAAGGGTGTTTGGTTAGCCCTCAGTTTTAAAGTTATAGCACCATATGTAGAAAGCAGGTATTTGTGGGAGGTGAGAGTAGCCCACATGACTCAAAACTTTCAAAGGCACTTTATGGATATAAAACTTTGCAAATAAAACATTAAAAAATTAACCTTTTTAACTTTTTTTGTACATGGCTCATTTGGTTTTTGAAAGTGTTTAGCTTTAGTGGAAAACTGTACTTTCAGCATTCTTTTTATCCCAGTGCATATAACTTAGAATTAATCTTGTTCAAGATAGTGATTTTGAAAAGGTGAACATTGCCTAAAAATGTGTGAAAACAGGACATAAAACATACTTTTAAGAAGTGACAACGTAAAGTAAAGCTATGTAATTGTTAGGGCAACTGAGGCTTAAAATTTTGTCAGTGGGCTACGTTATCAGATAAGATTTTAAGTGTGTGTGTGTGGTGGTTTGTATTCTTTAGGATTAGGGGCCACCAAAGTGGTTTTCCTTCTCCATGGGATTTATCAGTTTTGCAAATTCCAGGTTGTTAGAGTGATTCCTTAAAACACCACAATTGTGACTGCATCCTCTTACATCAATCATTTCCAAGCACCTGAAAAGGTAAAGAGGCACCTGGCCACAGCCTCTGAAGTGCAGCAATAATGTAATAACATTTCTTCAGGTTTTATGGTTTTTGTTCTTTGTTTTACAAACATCTCCACACGAATATACTAAAAAAAGAAAAAAAAAAGACAAATTAATTTATATTGGCAATTTTTCAACTGCCTAAGAGTCTATTGGGCAGCCAAAATGCAAATTTGCTTTGTTAGCTTTTCTTTTGTGTAGGTGGGGGACTGTTAGGAAAGAGGGTTTTTTTCTAACATCATTTGGGTGTGAGAGCAGTGCCTTCCGTCATGCCTTACAAGAGTTTGAATATCAAGGCACTTATTTCATTCCCTCAAGGCTTATAGCCCACTGTGGGCCTAACAGAAACCACCTTGTTTTTCCCTGTGAGGGTAAACTACTTACATCTACTTTTCCTCATTACTCAGGCATCCAGAAATTATTTAGCTGCCATGACATCCCATGTTACATAAGCTTGTACATCCCATGATATGTAAGATGGTTGGTTACTAGTATTGAGTCATTTTTAAAGGTTTGCTGAGTGCTGAGCACTGACCAAAGATGGAAGAGATAGAGAGCCTATGACCCTTCAGGCTGAGAAGTGATCTGGCCTCTCGGTAGTATTACAATTTTTAAGTAGGTTGGGGAGAGGAAGTGATGCCCCCCCCCCCCCCCCAAAAAAAAAACAAAAAACCTTGAAACAACTAAAATCCAAATGGCCTATCCTCCCTCATCAGTCCATGCGACTTGAAATATGCTCATGTTGTAGTGAGGTACATCATCACTGTAGGTCTCTTTCAAATACAAGTGAAGTGGATTAAGCTAGTCTTTAGTAACATGGGCATTCATTGGATGAACTTCAAGGGTCCCCCACTAAACAGGAAATTTCACTGAGTGCCAAACATAGAGGATATAAGAAAAAGGTCAAAGGGTTTACTATGGTTCTGGGACTAGGTTGAAAATTTTCCAAAGTATGGGTGCTCTGGGGATACATAGGGATCCTAATATCCTGCTGTTATGCCATACAACAAGCAGTCAAGAGGATGTGTTTAAGCTCATTCTAAATACCTTGACTATAATTTCGTGAACTATCTTAATTTAAACTGATGAACAATGCATATGCTTAGACGTCTGGATCCAAGGCCATTTACCCTCCTGTTTATCTATAAAGTTACATCCTAGATGCTATCAGCCCATGGAAGTCAACTAACCGTTTTAGATGAGCTAGAGTCAACTTGAAGGTACGGGGCTGATAACTGCATTCATTTGGTCACATGACCAGTGTTAACCAGTCACATGGCCCTTGGGGTACCCAATATTCCAAGGTTACTTTGAAGCTGTCCAAAGCTCTTAGAACTGGATTGGGACCTTGGACTTAGGTGCTACCATTCTCCATAAAAACTCAAAAGTCATCTACTGGCCTAGTTAATGAGCTCAGGCCTGGTGAGACTCAGGAGGCAGTCAGAGACCTGGTAGAAACAATCTCAAGAGTGGACCTAGGGGACAGAAGAACACCTTTATGAAGCCTGCATTATAGGTTACCTGCAGTCATCTCCTCCAGTACTGATCACGTACTTGTCATCATGAGAGAATCGGATATTAGTCACATGAGCCGAATGACCAAAGTAACGCTTGTGTTTGGCCTGTAAGTGAAAGTTAACACCAAGGAAATTGGATAAGGGTGTTGGGAGTATCCCTATCCCTCCCAGCAGTCACAAATACCTCAAAGCCGACTTCTAGGATCTCCCCAATTTTATGCCAATTTCCTCATTTACCCATAATACCACTTGGTCTGGTGACTTCTTCCTGTCTTTTTCTCTCTTGCTCTTCTCCAAGCCTTCTGTCTTCTTTTCCACTTTATTTCCCATATGTTTTACTTAGTTGACCTCTCCATACAAATAAAATTCATACCCTTTATCCCAGAAAGTGTACTTTCTATGATTATAGGGATATAAAGAGCTTCTAAGGCACAACTGAGCAAAAGCTATTTTTGTTGCCTCCAGCATCTTACAAAGCATCCTCTAAATTTAGTTATTGTCTCATCTCTTGGCTATAGGGGGATGGACCAGATTACTCAATGCTGTATATTCATTGTAAGGAGCTGCATATTGTACCCTAAAAACTGGCTTAAAATTAGACCCCTGATGGGCCTTTCATTCTTTACCCCTTAACTCCCGCTCTGCTCCTGAACATCTACTCCCATTCCTATGCATACCATGACTTGTGTACCAAAGGTACTAAGTAGTTAAAAACCCAGAATTAGCCAACTAGCTAATAGGCCTATAAGCACCAGAGAATTTGGGAAAAATACCCAGCACAGGCAGCTACATTCCAATGAAAACTCACAAATTTTTCTGTGCATGGAAAATCAAAAAGTTTCACCAGGCCAAAGTCATCACCAGTGGCAACATTCAGGCCAGCATGGGTCACACAGGCACAGTTGACATCAGCTTTGTCTGCATTTCGGGGCCAGATCCCAATGACTTCATCTCCTAGAATGCTATTCCAACCAGAAAATAGCATGAAATGGGAATAGGGATTGAAAAGGCACATGAGTGAATTTCCTGAAGTCCCTTAGGGATAACAAAGCCAGAGTAAGAGGAGAGCATCTTTTTATCACAAAACCCATTTTCCTTGTTCTTATTTTATAATTCTAGTCTGTAAACTTCTGAGGACAAACCAAAGGGCTCTGAAATTCTCAGTTCAGTTTTACCCACACAGTCAAGTTGACTAACAACCTCTTATTTTCCTTTTCCCTCTCAATTTTTGCTAATGCAGCAGTCTAGGAAGCAATGCTTTCCTCTTCTCTCTTTTCCGTTAACTAATATACTCGGTCCCTGCACAGTACACTCACTTCTGAGTATTTTCCTATATTGTTTCCCCACTTGATATGTTGAAGTCCTAGAACTAGCACTCCACCTCTACCCCCTACTGCCTATATAGGCTGTTATTCATCTTTTTTTCAGTTGTTTCTGACTCTTCATGACCCCATTCAGGGTTATCTTGGCAGAAATACTGGAGTAGTTTGCCATTTCCTTCTCCAGCTCATTTTACAGATGAGGAAACTGAGGCAAACGGTTATGTGACTTGCCTTGCGTCACACTGCTGGTAAGTATCTGAGGCCAAATTTGAACTCAGGAAAACAAGTCTTCCTGACTCCAGCTCCATCACTCTATCCAATGTATCCCCATGTAGGGGCAATGTGCTGGACCCCTAAAATTAGATCTTAAAAGAAAAATGTAGAAAAATACTGAAAAGTAACATTTATTGTAGATCATACCCAGATTTTATATCCAGGTTGTGAAGAAAATTCAGCCTATATTTGATTCAACATGGTAATTCTGGCAGCTAGGGACATTTAGTGGACCGTAAGGCTCAAGTCCTTGGGTCTGAATCTGTTGGGGAAAGTTATTTCTCCTGTACTCATTAAAGAGAATGGATTTCCTGTAAGAGTGGATTTCAAAAGAGCAAATTCTCATTTCAAAACTTTGGGCAAGTTCAGACTTAGGAGCCTAACTGATCCTGAGATAAGGAGAATACACTGTGATATTTTCCTTGGAGGATTTACTTTGAATTACCTTGTCCAGGTGGCCCAGGTGATATTCTCGACAACTGTGGCATCAGTCACCTGCTTCCCCAGTGGAACTTCGTGGACCTGACGCTTGTAAGACCCTGTTGAAACCTGCAAATGAATAGGAACCCACAGTGATCAACTTTTTTCTTGTCTGACACAATTTTGCACTGCTAGTGCATTTTCCCCGAAACACCTACCTAGCCTCAGCTCATTGAGGTCATCCAAGAGCTCTGTTCTTTATCCCAGGCTAAGTTGGAGCTAAGAGCTATGAGCTAACCCAGAGAGCTAAAGTGTCTGTCACTACATTCATCCTCTCAGAGGTGATAATAGCTGTCATCCACTTTACTGTGTTAATCAGTGTAATTCTAACAACCACCATAGCACTAGCTGGCGTTTATATATATTGCTTTAAGATTTGCAAAGCTCTTTACAAATATCCCATTTGATCCTCACAACCATCGTTGGAGGTTGGTGCTGTTGTCCTCAGAAGACTGAGTCAGAAAAAGGTTAAGGAACTTGCCCAAGGTCACACAACTACTAAGTATCTAAGGCAGGATTTGAACGCAAGATTTCCTGACTCCACTTCTAACACTCTATCCGTTGTGCCACCTAAGCTAGGGGCAGCTAGGTGGTGCAGTGGACAGAGTACAAATGCAGGAGTCAGGAGGGCCTGAGTTCAAATCTCACCTCAGACACTTGATACTCACTAGCTGTGTGACTTTGGGCAAGTCACTTAACCCCAACTGCCTCATCCTGGGTCGTCTCCAGTCATCCTCCTGAATATCTGGTCACTGAATTCAGATGGCCCTGGAGGAGAAGTGAGGCTGGTGACCTGCACAGCCCTCCCTCACTCAAAACAAAGGCAAGTGCAAGTCATGTCATCATTTCTCTGATGTCATGGTCTTCTTCGGCAGCAAAGGATGAGCACACATCAGGTAAGCTAAAGAAGGAGTTCCTAACTTAGGAAATATGAGCTCATTTTAAAAATATTTTGATAACTATTTCAATATGTAATTAGTTTCCTTTGTAATCCCATGTATTTGTTTTATGCATTTAAAAACATTATTCTAAGGAATCCCATGGGTTTCACCAGACTGCCCAAAGGGTGCATGACTCTAAAAGGGTTAATAACCCAACTCTAGACAGTGACTGCTTTCTTCAGTAAGTATTTATTGAGCACCTACTATATGGAAGACTCTGTGCTTGCACAGTGGTGAAAGCAGATGTCTCCAAGCAAAAGAGTTGTTTTCTCATGGAGGATATGTGACCTGAATTATCCAGGAGGTATTCTGTGCAGGAGAAAATTTGATTTTCAGGTTTTTTGCTTTCTTTCTATTTTAAGTACTCTGGGACTCTTTAGGGAAAATCTGAACATTTTTGCCATTGTTGTGGACACATCAAAAGACATCATTCTTTCCCCTTTTGCAATGGAAGCTTCAAAACCAGGCCATTGGGGGACCCCCACTATTTGCTGAAGGTGTAGAAGATCCAGATGCATCCTTTTCCCAGCTCTTCATCTGCTTCCTCCAGGAACACTACTAATATGTTTTCACAGTAGAGAAAGCTCCTTCTTTATGTGCCTAACTCTTTCAAATTCAGTCTCAAAGAAGGATGAGGCCAAATTCACAGGAATCTTAAAGCAAATGCCACTCTTGGAATTGATTAGTTTGAAACTGCAAGATTCTTATCAGCTCCTTTTTGGCAGTCTATAAATGAACAGGAGGATTTAGGAGAGATAAAGGAAAGGAAAAATTTCAGATGCCAGAAGTTCTTGGTCTCTGCTTTTCATAGACAGGGACTAATAAAACTTAATTTCTCACTTTCTATAATTATAGTAGATGAAAACCTATTCCACTAAAAGGATTCAGGCTATCCCAAGGAAAATCCTTTAGCTTCCTTCATCTAATCCTGAAATAATTCCTCTACCCTCAAGCCTATCCCTTACTGTTGGACCCTTGTTCCATGTGGTTATCCCTTCTTTCCCAGTCCTATTAAAAAAACAAAAAACAAAAAAACTAACAGCCTTCCTGTAACCTTTCTATTCCATTTGACCACTCTCCCATCTCTCTCTTATTCACTGCTAAATTTCTTGAAAAAGTTGTCTATTCCTGATACCTCCATTTTCTTACTGCCCACTTTTTCTTTAACTTCTTACAACTTGCCTTCTGCAATCATCACTTTCCTAAAGGTCACCAGTGTCATCATTGTAAAATGCAATGACTCATTCCTGGTCCTCATTCTCATTGACTTCTGATACTATTAACTGCCTCCCTCTTAGATACATTTTCCCTCCTTGTATTCAGATATCCACACTCTAATTCCTCCTTTTTTGTCTTTGTCTCTAGCTCATCGTTTTCTTCTCAAAAATCATTACAGAGTGTGTCCTCGGCTTTCTCTTCTCTCTGAATTCTATTTCTTGACAATCTCATTCACTCCCACAGTTTTAACTATCATCTCTCTACAGCCAGCTCCTAAATCTATCCCTCTTCTAAGTGCCAGACAGGCATCTCCAACTATCTGTTACTTAGTCTTCTATCTGCTATCTGCGAGTCATTTCCATGTGTCCATCCTATTGGTACCTTAAGCTAAATATTAAAAACTGAGTTCATTATGTTTCTCCCCAAACTACTTCTCTGTATGACTTTATAACTTCTATCCCTATTGCTACATCACCTTGGCTCACCTCGGCCATGGAACTGCTGAAGAGAGATTACTAAATCAACACTGTCACAAGAGACTGTGAAGAACCACCAGTATTTGAGTCTTGCAGGGTAATTGAAGGAGGAGGAAAGGTAGATCTTTCTATTGGTAGTAATATCAGTTGTTGTTCATCTTTTTTTAGTTGTATCTGACTCTTCATGAAAGTATGTTTCATTGTTCTCATAAGCCAAGAAGGATCATTTATAATTACTGAAAAATTAGCAGTCTGTCCTCTAATAATGTCTTAAATACATCTGTATCACCATGTATTTCTCAAATGCACACAGACACCATCATGATAAATAAATACTTGTTTGGTTGTGTTCAATTCAAGACCCTTTGGGAGTTTTCTTGACAGAGATACTGAGTAGTTTGCCATTTCCTTCTTCAGTTCATTGTACAGGTAAGGAAACCGAGGTAAACAGGATTAAGTGACTTGCTCAGGGTCACACAGAATCTTATTGCAGAACCTTACAACAGTTTCAGTTCTTTTTAGAGAACAAATCACTTCATCTCTCCCCTCCGTGCATTAGCACAAGCTGTCAGAAGTGCCAAGAATGCAAATGTTCTAATTTTTGAGAAAGCAGAAAAGAATGAAGTCAGCAGACTATAGACCACATTATTGCTTAACTTAGATTTCTTCCAATATTCTAGAACTAAAGGGTAGTCATTAATAGTTCAGTGTCAACTTGGAAAGAATACATTCGAGTTTCCCAGGCATCTGTGCCTAGCCCTATACCACTTCAGTAATTGGCATATAACTGCCAGATGATATGCTAATCAAATTTGCAGATTGCTCGAAGCTGGGAGAGAGGGCTAACCCACTGGATGATAGAGTCAGAATCCCAAAAGACCTTGACAGGTAGAACATTTCATATTCAATCAATTGCCAAGTCTTGTTGATTCTACTTGCACGACATCTTTTACATCTACCCCTTCTTAGTCACACAAACACTGCCATCCTGGTTCAGGTCCAGATTACCTCTCTCCTGGGGTATGGCCATACTCTCCTATTTGGTTTTCCTGCCTCAAATCTCACCCCTCTCCATTCCATCCTCCCCACAACCACCAAAATGACTTTCATAAGGCAAAGGTCTGGCTATGTCACTCCCCTTCAAGGACTCTATTAGCTTCAGAATAAAAAATAAACTCCTCTGACGTTTATTCACTATTATTATTCACTATTTGGCTCCACTCTAACTTCCTAGGCTTATTATACATTTTCCCCTTACTTATTCTACAGTTTAGTCAAATTGGACTTCTTGCAGTTCTGTATTTTTTGTACATACTTAAATATGTATATCTGCTGCCTCCTCTTTTAGAATATAAACTTCTGAAGGATAGAAATCCTTTCATTTTTACCTTTGTATTCCTAAGGCCTAACTAGACCCTGGCACATAATACTCATTAATAAAAGCTTAATAGGATATTTAAGAAGATAACATGTGATAGGGATAAATGCAAAATCATACAGTTGGGTTAAAAACATTAACTTCTCAAGTACAAAATGGGTGAGGAATCGATAGAATTCATCCGAAAAATATCTAGTGACTTAAGTAGATTTCAAGCTTGATGTGGCTCCTCCAAAAGCCAATGCAAATGCAGTCCTAATGGGTTGCCTAGGCACCAGATCACAGAGAGTTTGGAGGCCCTTCCCAAAAAAATGGAGAATTGTTGAACTAGGCTAGAGTATTCATAGACACCTAGGAAAACAAAATTTTGGAGTTCTAGTAAACTAAAGCAAAGGACTTCCACCTAAGTTTAGGGGTATCAGGCAGGGAAGTCAGAGAGGCATGTGGATAAATTTGCAGACTAGAGCACAAGAAAAGAAGAATGATGTATGGAAGGAGCAAATTAGAGCTCAGGCAAGGTTGAATTGATGCTTGTGGCAAATGGTGATATTAAAGTCCAATCAACAACCTTCTTCCTCAAGTTTTTCACAGCGCACAATGCTGAGAAAAATTCACATTTAAAGTTATATATAAAAATATTTCTTCAGCAACAATCACCCCCACCCCATGTCTGCCAGGTCACCTATGAGGTGAGCATAGCAGGGGAGAAAAGAGGTGCTGAGAACCCCAGCACAGTCTTTTATACATCATTTAAATATTAACTAACACAATAAATCACATGATTATAGTGATTTTTGCCTAAATCTATAATTCTGAGGTTTAAGAATGAGAGAAGGGAAGTAAGTTCATAGGAGAAAAGATTTTCCTGGTTTTATTCAGACAGGGGCCAAGCCTATTAGAGGAATAATCATTACAATAATTTTAGTAATTTATTGAAAATATTTCAGAGCATACTCATTATATTGCCTCTGTAGCCAGAGAAACAGGCAGTTAGGTGGTGCAGACAGAGCACTAGGCTTGTGATCAGGAAGACATATCTTCCTGAGTTCAAATCTGGCCTCAGACACTATAGCTATGTGACCCTAGGTAAGTCACTTAACCCTGTTCCGGAAGTTGCAAACCACTCTAGTGTCATTGCCAAGAAAACCCCAAAATGGGGTTTTGGAGAGTAGGATATGACTGAAAAAATGGAATGACCATCCAGAGAGATAACTAATAAAAAGACAATCCAGTAGTAGGGAAGGGTGGGTATTGGCAGAGTGGTCCCAGAGTATACCTGAAAGATATTATGATCATATGCCCACACTCCACAGACAAATATAGTGATAGGCTATATTAAGAGAGGTATATCTTCCAGGAATAAGAAGGTTCTGCTGTATCCTCCCCTGATCCAACTCCATTTCAGGGTTGTATTAATTTTTGGAGCCTCATTTGAAGAAGGACATTGAGAAGTGTTGGGACTGGAAGCTCAATTCCGTGTGGACAGTCTCGGGCAGGTAAAAGTAGGACTTCTAAATCTTAGAGTCTTACGAGGCCCTCCATGAACAGCGGGGGTTCGAGAAGGTCAGACCGAGCTAGCTCGGCTAGCTCGGGTATTTCCGCCTCTCCCCCGGAGATACCTGATGGGTGGAGTCTCCCTGCCCTCGAGGTCATCCCGGATTGGAGCACACCTAGTTACCTAACAGCATGGTATTGAGATGCAAACTGTGTGGCTGAAGATTAAGTAGGATTGAGGAAGCCAGAAAGCGCTCTTAGCACGTGTGGAGCCAAAGAGAAAAGTAGGGCTCCGCTTCTTTTCTTTCCTCTCTCCCCTCCCCCTCTCTCCCCGCTTGTACTTCTACTTCCAATCCCTTAAGCTTAGCCTCCTTAGGAAATCTCCCCCTCTTCCTCCTAAGGAAGATGTCCCTGCATTTGTAACCCGGACCCTGAAATAAAGCTCAACCCCTGTTTGACTCTGGAATGTCCTTTCTCTCATACGTTTATCCGGTTTGGCCAACCGAAGACCTGGACAGGTAAGAAAGACTCGGGTAGCCCAATACAGGCCTCTAGGCTTGGCAAGAAGGTGTAGGGCATCAGGAGGAATGTGGATAGGGGACCCATGGCTTGTGGAGAGGCCATATGATGATCACTAGAAGTGACGGCAAATAATTAGTCTGGAGAAGAGAAGATTTGGGGGAAGAGGTATGATAGCAGTCTTCAGGTATTTAAAGGATTGTCACAGGGAAGTGGGATTAGACCTGTTCTGCTTAGCCTCAGAAAGAAGAATTAGGAATATGGGGTGAAAGTTATGAAGAGGCAAATTTAGATGGACATAAGGAAAATCTCCCTTACAGGTAGAGCTATCCCAGGGGCATGGTGGTGCGCACTTGTAGTCCCTCTATGAGGAAGCTTGAAGATGGTGGATCACTTCAGCCCAGGAGTTCTGAGCTTCACTGTGCTGAGGCAATTAATTAGGTGTTTGTACCAGGTCTGGCACCAATATGGGGGCTGAGTAAATGGGACCAGGTCAGAAATGGATAAGGTCAAGGTTTTGGTGCTGATCAGTGGTAGGATTATGACCATGAGTGGACAATGCATTTTCAGACTGGATTACATAGGGTGACTCAGTCTAAATATATACATACATACATGCATACATGTATGCATATATGTATGTGTATATATATGAATATATATTTTAAAAGTGTTTTTTCTTTTAAAAAATAGAGCTACTCAAAAGTAGATCAGTCACCTCCTCAGTAAAAATGACCAAAGTCCTCCAGCCAATGCTGGAAAATTGGTTTTGTAGGTGGTTTTTTTTTAAAAGAATTGATTGAAGATGACTTGTGAAGTCCTTTTTGAATAAGATTCCTTCTGATTTCTTATAATTGATCTGGTTATGTTATTCTATAAAATCTTCAATGACTGTAAAATAAGGTACAGATTGCATGGCACTCAAGGCTTTTTACATTTTGATGCCACCCTCCTGGACAGGCATCCTAATGTGGAGGAAAGAATACAGAAATTCAAGGTTTGAATGCCCACTCTGCTACCTGTATAAATTAGACAATCACTTAACCTCTTGAATCTTTGAACACTCAATTATAAAATGAAGATGGACCAGATGATATTCAAGGTCCCTTCAAGTTTGAAATTCTATGATCCAACCTTTCCTCTTCATCTCATATCTTAAAACTCAAACTGTGCTGCTTTAATAATCTCAAACTTGTAAATTTTTAATTTCCATCTCTCCTTCTCCCTGGTACCCCCAAAGCTCTCCTTCTGTTCACTGTGACTTTAACTCATCCCCATTTTTCCATTCTGTCCTCTCTACCTTGGCCTCATATTTCATTTTCAAAGATTCCTCAACAGATTCCTTAGAATGAAATCCCCCTCCCTACCACCACTATGCATCTCTTCTTGTTCAGATGACCACTGGATGACCTGCTGTCTTTACACATGCTGTACGTGCCCCATGTATGTACCTCTTAGAATGCCAGACTTTCTTTAAGGCTCACCTACAAGAAGCTTTTCCTTCTCCCTCAAGTTGTTAATGCTCTCCCTCCACTCAAATTGCCTTGTGTCAACTAGTTACATGTTGCATCTCCTTATCAGACTGTGAAGTCCTCAATTGCAAAGACTAGGTTTTAGTGGGTGTTTCTTTTGCCTTTGTATCCCCACCACCTAGCATAGTGCTTTGTACATCAAAAACTCTTAAATGTTGGACTGAACCGAATTTCATATGTATGCTTTATTTTCCAACCCTGAATCATACCCTTCACTTTCACACCTCTGTGCCTTTGCTTGTATGGTTCCATATACTTCTAATGCCCTCCCTTCCCTTCATGCCTGTTGAATTCCTACCCATCCCTTAAAGTTCATCTCAAATGACACATCCCCCTGCATTGTGTCTTCTCTGATCAGTCCCTGTTATTAACAACTTTTCCCCTCAACATAAGTAAAATAGCTCTTATTTTGGTACCATGTATTACTTTGTAGTTATCTGTTTCTGTCTAGACTGCTCCATGAGGGCAGAGATTATGTTTTTTTATCAAAATTTTATATCTCCTAGCATCTAACATAGAGCTTTGCACAAATTAAGAGACATCCAGGTGGCACAGTGGATAGAACTGGACTTTGTGTCAAGAAGCCTTGACTTTTTTTTCCCCATTGCATAGCTACCCATTATAATCCATCTGAGACTCCAGTGAGACAAAAAAGAGAAAATATTGTGAAAGAAAAAACTCAAATCAAGCATATCATGATACTATTAGAATAATTTTCAAGACAGTAAATAATTCTCCCAGTGATAAGGGATGAAATCGGTTGCCTTTTGGAAATAATGAACTTGTTATACCAAATCTTGTAGTTAACAAATTCACTGAGTACTGAATGAGAAGTTCTAGCTCTCTTGGGGAGAATGGGAGGAGGGATACAATAGAAAATACAGATGATATAAAAGTAAGCGACATCACCAAAATGGCAGGGAGTCTTAGTAGAGAGAAAGGTGGCCTTTAAAGCATGGAAAACCTAGATTTAAGTCCCACTTCCGTTACATATTAGTTGTGTGATCCTAGGAAACTTACCTAACTTCTCAGGGCAAGAGAAAACTCTTCAAGAGTAGAAATTGAAGAAAAGATAACTTCCTGTATTGGTAGAAGGAGTTTCTTCCCATGGAATTTTCTCATAACATTGAAATCATAGGAATATTGATCATAGCTCTATCCAATCCTATTTACTTCTATTGTATCCTATACTATTCTATCTGTGTATGGAGGCCTTGATTTCTAATCTAGCCTCAGACACTTAGTAGCCATCTGACTCTAGGCCAAGTCACTTCATCTTTCTCAATCTCATTTTCTCATTTGTAAAATGGAATCATAATAGTCTTTACAGGATTGTCATGGGGAGCAAATGAGATGATTTATGTAAAGAATTTGTGAACTTTAAAATACTATGTAAATGCTATTAAAATGCTATCTTATATGATTGAAGTAAACTTAATTCAACTCAATCCTTAAAGCTAAAACATACCTGAATGTATTTGCTGTCAGCTGAGAAATCCATCTGAATGACAAAGCTTGGGATGTCTTTGCAATATCCAATTCGGTTCAAGTTTGTGCCTTGGGTGAGGTCATAGAAGTCAACAGTGTGTTCTGATGAGCCCACGGCTAAGTAATGGTTGTCTGGGCTCATTCTAGAAGAAACAAATCAAGGGCATGGTCAGTGGGGAATAAAAATCCAGGGGATAGTTTTTAGCTGGTTTTGAGAAGAGATTCAAAATCTGCTCTCACTTCAATCTGATAGATTTACTTAGTTAAGTCTGCCATGGAACTCTCTCTTGTTACAAACAACAAGACAGTTCCCAATATCATTTGTGGTCAATTCTGTCTTGTATCCCTACTCATAGTTACTGGATCATTGATCTAGATCTAGAAGAGGTCTTAGAGATCTTAGCTTGCTCCTAATGGTTCAATCATCTCCATTCAAAACCTTAAAATTCAATTATCTCACCATTTTTATAAAATGACATTGATTTACCAACCCTTCTTGTCTTGGCTGAAGATAGAAAAAAAAATTAGAAAAAATATTATGTGCCCCATTAAAAATTAGAAAAATAGAAAAAATTAGACAAAATAAAGATAAGATTCAAATGTAATCCCATAGTAATAAAGAGAAAATTTATGTAGTCTTTTGGATAATATTGTTATCTAAGCAATGATATATATCTCAACAAACTCAGTAGACATTATGAAATTCAATTAAAGTGTATTTATAATTTGTTCTGTTTTTCTTTCTTTCTTTTTATCAGTGACAGCATAAGATCCATATAAGCATCTGGTCAATACCCAGCTGACTGTTTGTCAATTTGACTGACAACTGAGTTCTTTCTGATGCCCTCTTTTATTGGCCAAAGCCTGTTTATAGTGACTAGAATCATGTCACCCATTAATACCTGATATCCTGAATAGCTGATTTCCGATCTCTTTTTTTCCCCCAGACTTTCAAGCTGTTCACCAATAAGATAACAAATTCTCCATTCTTCATGCCAATGGCTACCATGTCTCCATCAGGGCTGTAGGCAGCACACCTGGCTGCATGGCCCAAGTTGACCTTGTTCAGAAGTTTCTGCAAAGACATAAGCAATACTATTTAAACACCATAAAACTTCTTCAGTTGGTAATTCAAGGAAAATGCAATAGCTAAATCTGCCTTACTGTGATATCCCCAAGACATCGATTTCTTACAGAAAACTGTAACTAAATAGCTTGGCTATGTAGAAAGTTCTGTTAGAGGAGTGTCCTCACACCAGTGCACCATCATGAATGTGTTCTAGCTATCAGTGTTGGTGTCTGATCTTCTACTGAATGGACAACTCCATAAAGGCAGGAATTCTTTTCTATCTAAACTTTGCATTCCCCTTAGCATTCAGTGTAGTGTTTGTCACATGGCAGTGGCTTCAATAAATGATGAGCGATGACTGCCTGGCTCATAGTAGGCACTTCATACTTGCTGATTAATTAAGTGATGAATATATGCACGAATGAACTCCAGGTATTCATTCTGCCACACAGCTAGGTGGCACAGTGCACAGAGTACTGCACTTGGAGGAAGGAAGACCTCCGTTCAAATCTGGCCTCAGACACTAAGTGGCTATGTGATGTTAGGCAAGTTACTTCACATTTATCTGCTTTAGTTTCCTCATCTGTAAAATGGGGATAATAATAGCACATATCTTCTGGGGTCATTGTGAGATTAGATGTAAAAGCATTTTACAAATGTTAAAAGAACTATATAAATGCTAGCTATTATTATTGTAATATTGTAACATTATATAATATTTAAATATTTACTGTACTTTCTTCTGGAGACATAATGTGAAGATGTAACGGTGGCAGACAGAGGTCTAGCTTAAATTCCACCTGTGGAATTCCAGGCCAGATTTCTTCCTTCTTTAACAGTGCTTGGTGAATATACCACACCATTCAGTATATAATGATGCTCTTCTGAATTGTTCCCTAATTTTTTGTGTGTGGAAATCTTGTCTTTCCAACTCAATAATAAGTTCCTTGAGGGAAATAATTGTATTATGCTCTCATATCCCTCATAGAATTTAACACAGTGTACAGTCTCCAGAGCCTTTTCTGGTTGCCCTATTTTCCAGATGTTTAAGTTTGTCTATATCCTTCCTAAAATGTAATACCTGGAAGTAAACACAGTACTCCTAGATGGCCTGACTAGGACAGTGTATAATGGAGCCATGGCCTTCTTATTTTGGACACTAAGCCTCTCTTAATCCAAGTTAGGATGGTATTAGTATTTATTGGATAGTACTAATATTTTGGCTTCCCTATTATACTTTTGAACCATACTGAGCTTGAAGGTCACTAAAGCTCTTAGGTACAGAGTAAGAATCACAGAATCAGACTTGGAAGGGACCCGTTGGCCACAAATTTCTTTTTGGTTAGTTCCATTTTTGTATGAACTCTTGGATAGTCATGTCTCCCTTAATTTGCAGTTATGAAGTTAATTTTAAAAATATATTTGTAGAAATTGTATTTAAAGAAATACTCAAATGGATCTGTTACCCTTGGAGGATGTTGTCTCCAGGGATGCATACTGCAAGTCGTCTATGCCTTCCAATCCTGTGAAACTTTTCTCTTCATCACATTTCAATTTGGACTCTGTTGGACCTCATCAAATGAGACAATATCTATAAAGTGCTTAGCACAGTATCTGGTACATAGTAGGTATTTCTTAAATACTTTCCTTTGCTATCCTTCTTTCCTATCTCTTTCCTTCCCTCCTTCTCTCCTTCCCTCCCTCCTCCACTGCCTTTTTCCTCCTTCCCTCTCCCTCCATTCTCTTCCTTTCTTCCTTCTTCCCTTCCTTCCTCTTTTCCTTCCTTCGTTCCTCCTTTCCTTCCCTCCCTTCCTTTTTGACTCCCTCCTCCCTTCCTCCCTTGTCTATATCTTTCCAGAAGTTGAGGGGTCATTCAGTGCCAAGGGCCTTCCTCACTTTTCCTTGACATCATGAGGATATCACCCAGGCTATCCATTGGCCATCTCTTACACTCACCAGGTGATCAGCCTATTTTTTAAAATCATGTTTTTCTGATGACATACTTTACTTCGGACCTTCTTTACAATTGCTTATTTTGCATTGTTACAGCCAGAGCGCACCCACCCATGTGGCTATTCGTTGCTCTCTGAGCAAAACTCCTTTTTCATTCTTTTCAAAACAATGTTTTTTCCACAATTCATAACTACACAACAGTACTTTTTACATGGTTACAGATCTCTTCCAGGAGGTTCTGCAATGTTCCAAGGATTGATGCAACTAGTACTATGTTATCCACCAACAGGAACATCTGTAAGACCTCACTATCTATAAGGAAACAACACACTTCAATTTGGACTCTGTGTTGGATCTCCTCGATAATACTAAACCTTGGCAAAACCCCTTTGGCAAGAATATATCTCATTTTATTTCTTGTCTGGTATTAACAACAAGATGTTTGTTGTTCAAAGTTATCTTTTAAGGAATCTTGAATAATTTTGGTGAATGGATGGGAAGAGATATTTAAGGTGGTGTTTTGTTCTTTCAAATCAAATACTTTGTTATGCTAAATAAACAATAAACATGTGGGGATCTTATATTCTTGTATTTTTTTCAGCTGTTCATATGATGGTAAAAATATAGTCTGATGTGGAAAATGATTTCTGAAAGCCTTCCTGTAATGCCCTCATTATGGATACCTTTGATGAATAAGTAGATAATTCTCATAAAAATTTATTTAGATGGGAAATTTTAAATCTATCCCTAAATTTCTTCTTATTTGATTTGACCTATTATTCTAAATTTTCAAGATCATCTTGGATCCTGACCCTATTGTCCAACATTAGCCATCTCTCCCACCTTGTATCACTATCAATTTTTACAAAAATGGTTACATCACTTCATTTCACTCCCTGCTCTCAGGTCCCATCCTAAGTCCTCCATGGCCTTGCTAATCACTTTCTTTCTATGTTAGAGACCATGCTCTGAAAGAACTTCTTTCTTAGGGCCTCATTGCTCTGATTGGTGACTTTCAACTGGACCATTATTTCAGAAAAGCCCAACATTATATTTGTTTCACTTTCTATTTGCAGCTCTCATCCCATCTACTCCACAACTGGTCACTTTGTTGCCAAGTGAACACCCTTTCCTCTCCTCACCTCAAGCCCCTAGTTTTAGAACCATGAATCATGATCAAGTCAACTGTCACTTGTTCTTGAACAGAGTGTGCCAAATCTATTCCCTCTCATAACCCTGCTGTTTATGCCTAGGGATTGACTAGGGTGCTCCTCCTCCCTGGACTCCACCACTTCCAAATGGATATTGCCTCTCCTGCTAGAATACAAGTTCCTTAAGGTCAGGGACTGTCTTTGTTTTTGTATGTGTATCTCTACCTCTTAATACAGTGCTGAGCATATAGTAAGTACCTAATAAGTTCGTTTTCATTCATTCGTCTAAGCCATCGATAAAAATGTTTATTCTTTTAAAGTCAAGTATGGACTCCTATGGTGGTCCACCAGATGTCCACCAGACATCATCAAACAGACTACCTTTAAAAAAACAACAAGTTATATCCTAAATATATATATATTTTCCTAAATAAGTAAAAGGTAAAACAGACTATTCTTCCTTCAGGGAGGAAGCACTGGTGTCACTCATACACATCCCAGTCAATGGAATTGCCCTTGAAGGAGTATGATACTGGACCAATTTCTGAAATCAGACCCATTTGGAAAAGCAAGCAGCATTACTTACTTTGTCTGCTAGGTCCCAGATCCTAGCTGTACCATCATTGCTGGCCGAGATGAAAATATCCTTGGTAGGATGAGTGGCCAGACCCCAGATCTCCCCTTCCATGTGTCCATCAATCAACATGTTGGAAGCAGCATTTTTTTCTCCAACTTCAATTATTTCTCCATCTTTGGTTCCCACTAAAATTTTTCCCTATTGAAATAAAAATGCAGCTAAAATAAACTTGAGGAGATATGCTAAACATCCATGGAATTAAAAGAGAAAGTCAGGATTCCCCTTCTCCTCCCCAAAGCTACCTTAATTACCCATAGTGGCATTCCAAATAATCAAAAATCCACTAGTTTTTATCATTCACTTTCTTCTTGTTTTCTTATCTGCTTTATTCCTCAACTAATATTCTTTGGGCTAGTTAGAATAGTTTTCATCTATTCACTTCACTCATTCATAGCTCAGGTGACATATTTTAACTTCCCGCTACCAATAGGTCATTTTATTTCCTTGGGTTTTCCTCATTTCCCAAACAATCCAATTTGATTAAATTCAACGCAAAAAATTTTTATTAAGTGCCTACTCTGGGCAAGGAACTGAATTAGGAAAGCAGGGTCCTTCCCCTCAAAGAGCTGAGACTCCAGAAGAAGAGATAAAACAGAGATTCAAATAATTATAATGTTAAAATGCTAAAGGGAGACATAACATGTAATAAGAGTTTTGAGAAGAGAAAGATTGCTCTTTTCAAGCATTGGGGGTAAACTTTAGAAAGAAGGGTATAGTAGGAGATGGTATGAAAAGGGTTCAGTGAATTCAGAAAATTATGATTAGAGTAGTCTGGCTAGAACATGGTCCTTCAAATGGTAGAGAAGCCAAAAGGGGAAATTCCATTGATGTCTGATTCTCACCAAGGAGAAATTGGTTATTAGGGGTAGAAATGATGGGAACCTTGAGAGGAAATGACCACTCTATCTTAGAGTTTTTGACAGAAAGGAGAAAGCTAGGAATGTTCTGATATGCACCTTAGATTTTGTGAAAGTAGATTTCACAGGGTTCAGAGAAAAGTTTGGAAGGATCTCATGGCCTAAAATTATTCATTATTAGCTAGCATTTATGTAACATCTTAAGATTTTGCAAAGTGCTTTAAAAATATTACCTTATTTTATCCTCATAAGAACCCTGGGAGGGAGGTGCTGTTATTATCCTCATTTTACAGATGAGAAACTGAGGCAGAAGGGTTAAGTGACTTGCCAAGGGTCACACAGCTAACAAGTGTCCAAGGGAGGATTTGAACTCAGTTCATCCTGACTCCAGGCCCAGAGGCCTTCTATTCACTATGCTACCCAGTAATCTCAGGGGAGGGGTTAAGTGACTTCCCCAGTGCCACTAAGCCAGTATGTGTCAGGGGTAAGATCTGAACCCAAATTTTACTTCTCTTTTCTCTACCAATAAGAATATTGTAGAACGAGAGAGTACATAATAAACATGACTGATAGAGAGCTGCTAGACAGTTTTAGTAAGGTAGTAAGCTACCCTTGATAAATAGCAAGAGGAATGAATGTCACTGCCAATCATTTTTTTTACCACCAATCATTTCTGAATGATAATGGGGAAGAGGAGAGGTGCTGCAAGATTGAAGAAGGGCAAACATTGGTCAGACTTTCAAAAAACAGAAGAGATAATCTTTAAGCTACAGGCCAATGAACTTGACTTTTCTTCTAGTCAAAATTCTAGAAAATATTATTGAAGAAAATAGTTATTAGAACCTAGAAAAAGAAACAGCAGTCACAAAAAACCAGCATGGCTTCATCAAGAATAGGTCATGACATCTAATTTCCTTTTTTCATTGGTTTCCTAAACTAGTACTGTAGATGGAATAGGGGTGGATGGAGAGGTGGGTGGAAATATTGTAGTTAAAGTTTATCTAGATTTTGAGTTTGCTGTAAGGAAAATCTTAAACAATCTGAGTTATCCAGCAGTTAGAAAATAGTAGATTCTCTCTCCTGTGAGGTCTATAAACAAATATAAAAGGAATTTTTCTTTTCCAGTTGGAGTAGATGGTCACTGACCTAACTTTTAACTCTAACTTCTAACTCTTACAACTCATGATTATGTGATCACAGAGTACATAAAAGCAAAGAATGGAAAACTAAATTGGATCCAAGTTGTGAAGAATTTTAAGTGCCAAACTAAGAAGTCTGGGACTTCTGTCTGAGTTACTTGACTATACTTGCGAATACCTTTAGCCTGCTTATATATTCACTGTATCAAGGAGAAAGAAGGATGCTATCACAATTTTCAGGATGTTTTCCATGTGAAAAGATAATGCAGGAATCTCAGTGTACATGATTCTATATTTGTATGTTCCCACAATATCTAGCTTAGGGATTGGCATACAGGGGTGCTCAACATAATTGATGATTTCAATGTCATCCTACCCATAAGGAAAGAAATACATTGGTTAAGCTGTGTTAGGAAGCTGATTCAACTGGCTACTACTACCCATTTTTTGCTATTTCAGAAAATCATAAGTCCCGTCTTTTGAGGCTAATTTATCTTTTTCCAGTGTCATCTATTATAAACATTCCTGTTCCCCCAAACCATCTTTCTTAATCAAGTTCTTGAAATTTCACTTGGTCACTCTGGCCAAATAGCTACAGCCCATTGGCCTGGAGAGTACACTCAGTAGATCAAAGACCTAGTTCTTAATTTTATCAGATTTTCCCATTACGTCAAGCTAAGGTGATGTTGTTATTGTTGTGTGGTGAAATTAAGTATAAAATCAACCCCTAGACTTGACTAAAGGCAAAATCATCAACTGTTTATAAATTCAGAAATACAGAAATGGAAAGAACACTGCCCTAGCAGTCAGGAGGACCTGGGTAGATCTGCTCCTGACTAGCCACATGCCCTTGGCAAAGTCCCTTCACCCTTGTGGGTTTCATATTTCCTTGTTCATAAAATGAGAGGACTGAACCACTCAGATCCTTTTTAGCTCAGAGATCATATATTCCCATATATACTTAGAGAAAAATCTAAACATTTTCTTGACTTTCATTTCTGTTTCTTTTTGAATAATATAATCATTTGTAGCTAAAACAATAGATTCAGTTACACAGTACGGACTGGGAAGTTTATGAATTTCTTGTGAGACTCACCTGCCTTTCCCCTGCTTTCCACTAAATACTTATTTGCCTATGAGAACAAAATATGTCTCTTTTGGAGATGCAGGGTGCCATTATCACTTTATATACCATAAGTATCTGCCAGTCCTGAGTTATGACTATGGTGGATTCAGTACCAGCTATGTTTGAGTGAGGGCAAACTCTGATCCCCAACTATTCCTGGTTTTTATTTAGTCCTGGCTTTTTCCTAAGCTCAGTGGGAGGACCTGGGATGAAAGGAAGGACAAGTGAAGATGTTACTTTCGTCTCTACTTACTTTGCCTCTACACACTGAGCGCACACATTCGACCAGCTGTCCAGTCTCTAGCTGAAATGCCCGGCAACGCTTCATCTCCTGGTCCCACAGTTTCACAGCTCCTCCTTCTTTGGTCCTAAAAGGGAGTATTAGGAATACTGAGAATAAGACCCTCATCCTCACCCCCCACTTTCCATTCTCTTTACTAATCATTTCAGCAAATATGCAATCAAATTTTGATTCAGCTGGTCTTTGATAAATAATTGGCACATCTGAAAAACCATTGTCAAGATTTTTTTTTTGTGGGTTCTACTTTGCTGTTAGTTCATGTCCCTTTCAAGTCACCATGTAAGTGTCTAAGACAAGACTGAACTTAAGTCTTCTGACTTTAAGTTAAAGATATTCTATTTTGAGAGAAAAAAAAACATAATCTAAGAGAATCAGACTCTGGCATCTCCTAAATTCTGTCCTCTCCATTTGCTTCTTAACCTTGAAAGAGCTCCAGTAGGGAGTATTTTGTAAACACTAAAGAAATTCCATTTGCTTCAGGAGTCCCCAGTTATCTTTCAGGACCCTTTTACAATTAGAGAGTCTGCTATTCACTCAACTATCTACATCCAGGGTTTCTGAAACCAAACTCTACTGATCCTTCTGTTCTCTTACATCCTCATGGATCGTTTGATCTAGGAACCTCTTGGAGAACAGCAGGAATAGATCTCCTTCCTGGACATGAGAAACAGGAGAATGAATATGCAAGCATCCCTCCAGAGAAAATGCACATGTCCGAGGAAGACAGTTGTTGGCAACCCACCTCCCAGAAAAAGAGAGAAATAGTATATTTCTAGAAAATATATAGCTTACGGTCTCTCTTTTCCACCAGTGACTATCAGTCCATCTCGAAGAGTTGTATACATTGTAAAGACTGGGCCTGTGTGAGCTTTGGCCACCAGCCTGATAAGAAAATGGTCCTTCCAGACATAGACATCTCCGTTTATGGCGCCAGTGAAAGTGAGGTTGTTCTGGAAGCAAAACAAATGACCAATTTTCAATGCCAAAAATGAGCATGATGCCTTGAATAGCTATTTTCTTCATTTGCTCCGTTTCAGTAACAAACAGAACTATTTATAAGCAAATGCAAAATAAAAAAAAAAGTTCAACTCTTGAGCATCTGTCAAAATAAAGGCAAGTAAGTAATAGATGCAGATCATCCCGAACCAAGGATAATACAGAAATTCTTTAAATTTGCTTTTGGAATGCACTACACATTTGCTCATCTTTATCAGCCTATCTTGCTAATGATATTTTTTCCAGATCTCCGTTAAAATGAATTTTCATCCCAGGAGCATATACCAGCTGACAGGAGGGGAAGAAGACCTAGATACATGCTAGAGCACAAGGGAAAGCCATTTTGAGAGTCAATATTTTCTGTGGATGATCTATAAAGTAAATTTCCCCTGGGTCATCAAAAAAGTGAACATAACACAACGAAGCATCAGCTGGCTGAAAAATCACATCAGTTCCAATTTCACCTGTTCCTCACCTGTATCTACAGAAAGGTAGCACCTGCGCCAAAGCCCCCACTGGGTGAAAGAGGCTGATTCAGGACAGAAGAGACGTTGCAAAGGGTTGGGAATGAAGCCAATCATGATTCAATGGAGGAAATCATTTCCCCAGAGTACCTTTGTGTACCTTTCCTAACTGCTAGCTCAAAAAACTTTGAATTGTTAGAATGTAGTCATCCACAGTATGATTTTTATAGATATGAAGTTGAAAGGGACCTCAGAGGTCATGCAGCGCTTCTTAAACTGTGGGTCATGACCCTATTAAAAATTTGGCAACAGTAAAAGGTTTCTGAATGTGCAACAACCAAAAATTTATTAAATATCAAATGTGTGATGAATCTGAGGTGTTTCTGGCAGCGCTTGCCTGTGCTGCGCCATGTAACTTCACTACAGCCTTGGTTCTGAACGCAAAGCATGAGCATTTTGCACTGTGCATGCCGGCACATCACACACAATGTCGAAGAACACTGCTGAAACATTAAAAGGGGTCATAAGTGGAAAAAGTTTAAGAAGCCCTAGACTAGATTCTAGTCTAACCCCCTTGTGTTACAGATGAGGAAACTGATACCCAGGCAGGTTAGACTGTCATACAGTTGTAAGTGTCTAAGGTGAGACTTGATCCCAGATCCACTGACTTCCTTTGTACCACTAGCAAATCCAGGTTTGGAAGTAGAAGCAAAGGAAAAAAGCCCTTTGCCCTGGGAGAAACTTCCTGTGTGACACAGGTACTACTAGGAGTCTTGAAGATGTCTCCTGTTGACAGGGCCAGTTTTAAACCACAGGAGTACAGCGTTTGAACTTACAGCACCAAAGGCCACAGAGAGCATCGTCTGCATTTTGGCACCTTCCATGGATCCAATCACTCCTTTCTTGTAGAGCAGGGCACTGCCAGCCAGGGTCCAGAACTTCATGTGCTTGACCCCCACAGATACAAACTGTGTATCAGAGTCTGGACGGAACTCAACCACAAATATTCTCTCGAGGTGGCCCCCTCGGCTGGCAACTTTGGCACCTGCATTAATGAGAAACGTCAGTTAGGTTGTTCTCAATCCTCCTTTACCCAAAGCTCTCTTTCCGAGGAAATCTCACTTTCTGTGGTTTTTACTCTTTAACTCAGCAGTGAAAGGAACTTCTGCAAGAATGTCAAGGCCTTTCTACACTAGTCATCGGTGCGCCTTTAACATTGAGCATATGTTGTATTCTTCCTTTATCACAAAAAGGCCAGAGATCTAACTTAGCTGCAGCGGAAATGCTATTCCACCAGGAAGAATACTATTCTAATAACAGCTAACCTCTCCATACCCTTATTATGTGCAAGTCACTGGGCTAAATGCTTTACAAATACCTCATTTCATCGTTATAACCCACTAGGAGGTAGCATTATTATCCCTATTTTTTTTTTTACAGCTGAGGAAACTGAAGCAAACCAAGGTTAAGTGACTTGCCCAGGATCACATAGCTAGTATCTGAGGTTGAATCTGAACTCAGGTCTTCCTGACTGCATGCCTGACACTCTATGCACTGTGCTATCCAGTTGTCCCAAAACTATCCTGAGAATAATCAGAATAATAGCTTGCTAATAATAGTCATAATGGCTAATATTTATATAGCACTTTTGCGACTATTATTTATTTTATATAGTTATTTTTATATTTATTCTGTATTTATGTAGCTATTAATATATATAGCACTATTTGCTATTATTATTATTAATTAATGTTTGCAAAGTGCATTGATATCACAGTTGATCTTCATAATACTCTGGGAGTTAGGTGCTATTATTATCCCCATTTTATAGATGACAAAACCAAGTGAGGTCAAGTGACTTCTTCAGGGTCCTACTGCAGATAAATCTGTGTGTGTGTGTGTGTGTGTGTGTGTGTGTGTGTGTGTGTGTTCGTCCTTCATTGCCGAAGAAGGCCATGTCATCGGAGAAATAATGACATGACTTGCACTTGACTTTGTTTTGAGTGAGGGAGGGCTGTGCAGGTCACCAGCCTCACTTCTCCTCCAGAGCCACCTGAATCCAGTGACCAGATATTCATCAGGATGACCCAGGATGAGGCAATTAGGGTTAACTGACTTGCCCAAGGTCACACAGCTAGTGAGTGTCAAGTGTCTGAGGTGAGATTTGAAGTCAAGTCCTCCTGACTCCTGCACTGGTGGTCTATCCACTGCACCACCTAGCTGCCCAGATGAATCTCTAATTAGGATCTAAAGTCTAATCCAATTACAGTCTAATGTAATTAGAATCTAATTCTAGCTCTAACCTGAAAATTTAAGCTTGTGTTGAAGCTCTAACCAAAAAAGACAGTTATTCTCTTTACTTTTGCCTATGCCCTTATTTTTCTGTGTGATCGTTAGATAATCATTTCACTCCTCTAGTTCTCATCCAGAAAATAGGAGTAGAAAGTTTTCCTTGCACAGAGTTCCTGGAAGTGGAAAGAAAACACAGCCTCAACTTTACCTTCTTGCCATCGCCAGACTGTGATTGTATGCTCAGGGTCAACTCCTACTGACACCAGGAGTTTGCCAGTAGCACTGAAATTGATGTAATTAACCCCTTTTGAATGGAAACATCGAAGCATTGAAAGTGTCTGCTTGCTCATTGCATCCCATATGTGGATTGAAGGTGTAGTTCCTGAGAATTGAAGAAAATACAATAAAGAATTAAGGTTAAAGGATACTAAAGTCACCTGTTGATTTAAATTATAAACTTAGATAGTAGAAGCCTTATTTTTAAAAAGGAGACTAACTTAAGGGCAATTCCAGCTTGATATTAGGATCAAGAAGTCAACAGCTATTAAAATGTCTGGTAATAATTGGAAGAAAATGGGAAAACTTCTGTTGCTCATGGAAAGACAGATACTATGTAACTGACAAACAGTCATGGAGGATTTTAGACAAAGAAAAATCTGGGATGGTATATGGTTTGTATCTTCAGTTTATCTTGATACAACCAGCTGACATGAAACGTTGACAGGGTTTTGCTGTGTAGGTGAAAACTACTCACAGATGAAACCGCCTTACCTGAGATTTCCACAATATCACCTGCATTGTGTGAGCAATGGCAATGAGGAAGCGCCAAGGGAAAACAATAGCTAAAATAAGTCATATTTCTAATACTGAAACACTCAACACCAGCATCAGAAAGCACAAAATTAAATTATAAAATGGACATGAGCTCAATGAAAACAAGCAGGAATATTGGCAAACTAAGCTAAAAACATTATCCTTGAAATGACCGAGTGAAAAAGAATTTTTTTAGAAGAACAAATGTGAGTCTGTCAGGTCCACATTTGTAGCTGGTGGGTTCCCAGGGCACAGCTGTGTCAGGAACACTGATTTGGAGAGGCTCAGATTGAACTCCTCCTTATCCCCCCCTCCAGACCTCACCCTAGCAAACGATGTATTGTAATGACGGCACCGTTGCCAAGTGGAATCTCATAGGTTTGCAGATCTTATCAGCATTTCATTGCATATTTTAGGTCTGTTTGGATGGAGTTGAGAAATACTCCACACATATCTTTGGGAAAAGAAGTAACATATTTATTGTGGATCCATCCAGAAGACATACTTAAGTAAAATGTTCCAAGTCACCAACCTCAACAAAGAAAGAGTAAAAGGGGAGGTGACAAAGACCCAGATTCCATATATGAAATGAAAACAAAAATCCATCATTTCCAATAAATCAGTGTCCCTGATCATTTGGGAATATAGAATTTCTTGGTTAATACAGAGAATCTCCTACCTATCTGGCTGGTGGCTACCACATTTTTATACTTAGGGTGTTGGTTTACAGTCAAACAGAGAATGTCATCGGTGTGTTCCAGATAGAAACTCTGGCTTCCTAAGGAAAAAAAAATAGAGAAGACTTACTAGCAACACAAAAGACTTTTTGGAACAACCATTTACAAAATATCATTTTTTTGTATTAGAAGTGACTGTAAAAATATGAAGTATAAGATAATGGTCTCCAAACACGGCTCAAAAGAAGAGATATGACAGGTTACTTGAAGCCTATTTCTTAGCAAAAGGTCCATAGATGTGGCACAATGTACATGTTTTCAGACTTTTTCTATGTATTGATTGTGCTGATTTCTTCTTTTTTTTCTTTAAAAATACTATTTGTTATATGGGGTGACTCTCATATATGCATATGATGGGGGAAACTCTAATGACATAAAAAAACAAAGACATTCACAAGAATTAATTTTAAAAGATTATACTCTCATTTGCAAGTAGTCTACTGGAGAACTAACTGATTAAGCAACAAATATTTATTAAAGCCCTTCATAGTCTGATTCCTTCCTACTCTCCAGTCCTTTTTGTTGTTGCTTGATCATTTTCAATCACGTCAGCTTCTTTGTGACCCCATTTGGGGTTTTCTTGGCCAAGATACTAGAGTGCTTTGCCATTTCCTTCTCTAGCTCACTTTACAGATAAGGAAAATGAGGCAAACAGGGGTAAGTGACTTGCCCAGAGTCATATAGCTAGTAGGTGTCTGAAGCCAGATTTGAACTCAGGAAGATGAATTTTCCTAACGCCAGGCCCTGTATTCTATCCATTGTACCACTTACACCTCTGTCCTCTCTGACTGCTTCTTTATCCAGTGACACCTGGCTTCCTTGGGGTTCCTCACCCAAGACGCTCCATGTCCTGACTCTGGGCATTTTCCTTTGTGGTTCCTCATGCCTACTCTCCTTCCTCATCTTCAGCTCTTGGTTTCTCTAGCTTCATTTAGGTTCTAGATAAAATCCAACCTGCTGCAGGGAACTTACCCTTATTCCCCTTATTGCTAGTGTCTTCTCTTGAGGATTATCTCCAGTTTATCCAGTTCATATCCTGTTTATACATATTTATTTGCTTGCTATCTCCCTATTAGATTGTGATCTTCTTGAGAGTAGGAACTGTTTTTGTCTTTCTTTGTAGCCTCATTTGTTAGCATAATGCCTGGCATAAAGTAGGTGCTTGATATTTATTTACTTGTCTTGATTTATCTCACCAGGTACTATATACATTGGAGACACAAAGACAGAGATGAAAGAGTCCCTGCTTTCAAGAACTTATATTTCTGTTAGAGTATTCAACACACACACACACACACACACACACGCATAAGCACACACACCCCAATTAATATAAGCTTGATGTGTTCTGCACATATATGCTCTTTGGTACTCTTTCCCTGGAGAGTGAACAAAATTTCTTTAAATCCTTTCTGCTTCTTGATCTTGATCCTTAAAAGCACTAAGGATTCCAAAATAAGAAATATCTGAGTACTTCTCCAGTTTCAGGAATGTTGGGTCCAAGCTTCCCAAAAGTCTCTTTTAAGGGTTGACATCTCAAAAGACCATTTCTAGATAGAAAGCAAAGCTGATTCAATAATTTACCATTTTCCAGATACAAACAGATGTCTGCTATGGGAAATGTAGGAAATGATAAGGAAAAAAGTCAGTTGACTGCAACTAATTAATCCTTCCTTATTGCTGAGAAGGCAGTTGAAGGGAGCATTGGAACCAATCCTTAGTACTAAGGATTCTAGGCTATGCATTGATGGTAGTCATGGGATGGATCTTAGGTAACTTACAACTTCTCTGGGTCTCAGTTTCACATACATGAAATGAAGGGACTGGACTAGATGATCTTTAAAGTCCCAATTATAAAGTTCCAAGATCCGCTATTTTACTAAATGCTTCACCTCAAAAATGACAATTATAAAATAAAGGCAAATTTTGTTTTGCTCACACTGATAATTCCTCTTAGAAATGAAAAATTCCTGTTATTTTCCATATACTCTCCTCTTTTCCTCTGAAACTATTAACTTCAGCACAATTGATCTAAGAACAGAACTCTCAAGGATTCCAAAAGAACCATTACCCTCGCATCTGAGGTCTGTTGTAAGAGTTGACTTGGACTGAGATGGGGGGCAGAAAGAGGCTTCAATTTCTTGAAAATGTCTCTGAGTATGTTTCAAGAGAAAGCAGGTGGGATAAACTTGGGGCAAAAAGGAAAGACATAAAGGAAGATTTGGCAAGGGATTAAATTAAATTCCTATGACAACCACAAAAATAGGATAAATATAAAGATATTCCCGAAAATGATGCCTGTGTTTCGTATTATGAAGGCTAGTCTTCCTCTTAAATTCTGAATTTCCAAGATTAGACCCCATTTTTAATTACCTGTGGAAAGGTTTTGAACTATGCCTGCTGCTGCAGTGTGGAAGATTATATCGGCACCATCATTAAGGTAATGCAGGTTATTACGACAATCAAATCCTCTATAGCCAAAGACGTGATCTAAAGCCAGCTCCTACATTTATGGACAAAAATAAAAACAAAAATAAAAAAACAAAAACAAACCAAACAAACAGAGAGACACCAGAGAATGAAAGAATAAAATAATGTTAAGTGAAAACACAAGTATGCCTCAAGAATTATTTGGCAGACAGTTTGAAATATCAGTTGGCAAAAAGTCTTTCTTCTTGAACAATTTAGGAGAAAATAAAGGATTCCATTTTGCCATCTGTGATGCTACAGTTTGTTGGTTAAAATGCAAAATATCTTCTTGGTTTTTTAAACAAACCAAGTTTTTCTCCTGTTCTGATCTAATGTCACATGCAGTTTTATATCAATAAAATGCCCACAACCTTTAAATAAGTGGAATCATGGCATGAACTTAGAGGGGTTCTCAGATGATTCTGACAAACAGAACAGAAAAATACTGTCTATGCCATCTTGATTTTTCAACTGTGAACTTAACCTAAATGCATTGTCACTTTAACGGACAGTAGCTATGATTACAAGTCAAGGGCATTTTCTTTCTGTCTTGTCCATGCAAACAAGGAAACCTGTCAGCTCTAAGTCAATAAGACAGCATGTATCAAATTAAGAGCAAAACATCTGAATCCCCTCACCTCAACCAGTTTCTTTTTTTTGGTGATATTATTCTTCTGCAGTTTCTCTGGCTGGGGAGCTGCCCTGCTCACTGGTGGCCTGAAATAGACATTGGCCAAGAGAAGCACCACAGTTAGCGATGGATTTTTAGAGATCTTCCCATTCAGGACCACTAGCTGCGGGCAAGTGTGACCTTCTGAGATCACTTGTCCCATTTATTTCTCTTCTCCCTTTCTCTTTCATTTTGGGCTTAATGGTAGCAGCATAGGCTTGAGGGATCTCCCCATTCCTAAGCTACTCACTTTAAAGTGAAATGTTTTGAGGTAATCTCTGTTTATTATTTCTTACTTTTTCTATCGGAGAAGCCAGAAAGAATGAATGCAATTTCCAAAGGTTATTAACTTAAGACTATGGAGTGGACTGACTGGTCATGGAGAAACTCTGACATCCATTTAGCAGAACATACTTGAGGAGATACTACACTTTTCCATTATCTACTGTCTACGTATCAACATAAAGACATACTCTTTGTTTCCAGGAAGTCTCAAAACTCCAATTTCTATTCTTATCTACTTATTTTAGGGATAATGGCATAAGTTCAAGGGGGATGCAGTCAATGGAATTTTGAGAACCAAATATTTGTAGAACATGGATAAAATTCTAATCATCCAAAAAGGCAAAGAAGATTTTTTTAAAAAATAGTTTTGGTTTCAGTTAGTTATATGGCAATTAGATAATTTTACTCTATAAAGAATATGCCTGATAAGAAATTAAAATTTGCTTCATTAAACATCTAGGCTAAAAGCTCATTGTCTGTGTTCTATAGGAGGCTTAGGGTGTTACAACAAGTGGGGGAAGAATTTTGCTAAAAGAAGATTCCTTTATTCCTCAATTCATTCCTCAAATTTACTAAAAAACCAAAATAGTCTTAGCTCATATCTGGGCCCACATCACACTTACAAAGTCAAACTATTCATTAGCACTCCTCAAAAGCTATTTCATTCATCCATTTGGAGGATAAAATTTCACACAAACTAATCGACAGATTCTGTAATGGGATTCACCCATGAATCAAACATGAATTCCTTAAAAGTGAACCATTTTGAATGTGCTGTGTAAATAATTCAATAGTAATAATTCAATGTAGGCATGTCCTAAAATTTGCTTCTGCAATGACACAGAAAGAGGAAAGGTAAAAATGCTAAATCAGCTCATTCTGTATTCACTAAATACATCAGTTAACTAGTCTTGTGATACGTGAAGAGAAAATATTACCTGGATCCCCTTGTAAGCAGCAAATAAAACCAAGTGAAAAACTTAGTACAGTAGAGAGGAGCATTGGCAAATCATTTTATTCATGCACAAGCATTTGTCAAGGGAACAGACATTCCTGTGTGGCACAAACCATGCTTTTCAAGCATGCCAGCAAAGGACTAAAACAGAAACGAAAGAGTGCACCAGTCTACAAATGCAGAAAGCTCCTACCCTGGCGTCACTGGGCAAACTCTGCACTAAAGCGCCTACAGAATAGGGAGAAAAAAGGAAGCCCTGTCAATGCTTCCCACACACTGTACGTGAAGCTACTAACGCCTCCTATGGACTTGGGTTATTTCTGTGCGTGCTGTCGACAAATTGTTGTTGTCAGAAACATAATAACATCCTCCTGAATGCTGTGGATAGTTTGGGACAATGGAGGTTTTGTTTTCGATTCAAATCTAACTCATAATTTAGCCTAATAATTTCCAATGTTTACTAGTAGGCCAACTTGCTCGCTGGAACGGTTTGGCATTTTTTTTCCCACTGGGGAAAACAAGACACCTTTATTTTCTCTGAAACTGTTCAATCAAAACAGATTACGTAATTGTCAGTGATAATTGGACCAAATGGTACGATAGTAACCACCAAATGACGGGTAGAAAGCAATTCTCTGCACAGCTACATCCCCAGCTCACGTCACTGGCAGCTAAATCGAGGGAAATCAGGATGCTAGGGGCATACTATTTCACACAGTTAGACACTTTCTATCTCCACTTTAATTGTCCCTTCCCATGACGTCTGCTCTTTTTTCTGTTTTAGTAGAACTTTCAAATGAAATTCCTGGGTTTACTCTTTTACCTAAGGATGTTTAAGTATATGATAAAAGCAAGCCAGGGATTGTGATGAGAGCAAGAGGACAGTATGGTTATGGCATGGTTCATAAAGAATTATTTGATAATTAAATACATGGTTTATTTTCAAGAAACACACAGGCTGTGGATATATATGTACATATATGTATATGTATATATACATATATAATCTATTTAGAAAGAGTATGCATACAAGCACAAATATCATATATTTATATATACATGGATGTATATATATATACACACAAAGGCATTCAATGCATTTTTCACCTTTATATTCATTTAAAAAACTGAAATGTAAAGCAATATCAGAAAGTTTTTCTTCTTTTTTTTTTTCACAAGCATATGATCAAAGCTATATTGCTTCCAAACTGAAGATGAGAGGGGCAAGGGGAAGAGACCTGCATTGTAGCAAATTAAGCAAATTATAAGTAATTACTCTTTGGGATTTTTTCTTCATGAAAACTGAGTTTTGAAAATTCATGGAAAACCTGAGCTTTTCCAGCGTACTGTTAATACTTACTTGACAATTCCCTGCCTCCAAAGGAAAGCAAGTTAAAACATAATACAAGTATTAAAGCCTTCTTTCTAGTTATCCATAAAATTTCAAACACTGGATACTAAGAATTATTCAGTGGCTCTAAATCTGTGCAGATTTAGACTCCACCAGAGATGTGGCCTTGTAAAGGCTGCTCTTGGTGGGTAGAGTAGGGTAAGGGGGAATTCACTCAACTTAAACCAATGAACTTTTTTGTGGTCAGTGGGTTACTCCAAATTCCACACAGGGCAAGAGGTAGGAGAGCAAAATGCTTAGTTAGGGCACGTAAATGGCAAAAGTGCACAAATAGGGTAAGAATTATGGTGGTAGAAGGATGAAGAAAAAAGAAAGAATAGAAGAAAGAGAGAAAGAAATTATGGAAGGAAGGAAGAGGAAAAAGAAGGAAGAAAGAACAGAAGGAAAAAATCTTTATAGGAAAAATAGTGGGTCTCAGAGATATGGGAAGAAAAGGAGTGAGAAAGGAAGGACAAAGAGGAAAGAAAGAGGGACTTTACAGGAAAAAGAGTGGTTCTCTGAGAGGGGAGGGAGGAAAAGGATGTGAGAGAATTGTTTCATCAAATACTCAGCATAAAGAAGATAAGTAATTTAGCAAGAGAAAATGAAACAAAAATAAACACAGACAGATTAGAAGAAAAAAGAAAAGGTAGGTAAATCATAGAGAATACAAGAAGAAAGTAAGAAAAAGTAGACCCAGTAAGGGTTTAATTCTATATTTTGTCTAAAGCTTAATCTATTATATTTCCATAGTGAACCTTCCTCTGGCTCAGGACTGGAGCATGCAGTCTATGCAAATGGGCTAGTGTGGCACTCTTAAGAGCCCCAAGGTAAGAAGAGGCAGTGTTCCTATGGTTGCAATAGCCCACCCACAGGCCATGCAGAGATGGATGGCATAGTCAATATTGGAGCAGAAGCATGGGCATAGTTGAGATGATATTGACTTCCAACAGCTCTGTTGCTAAAACAGAAGACTTGAACTCCCTTCAAGGTAGACACAGCTTTCATAGCCCCAGCGTCTGGAACAGTAGAGGTCATTTAGTGCCACTCTCTCATTTTACAGATGAGGAAACTGAGACCCATAAGAAGGAAATGGTATGCTCTAGATATACAGGTAGTAGGCAGCAGTGCCAGGATTGAACCCACATTCTTTGACTCTAGATGCAATACTCATTCTATTCCTGAGCTGCTTTTTGACTCGAGTTGGTAGGATGTTTTCCCTAAATCTGCTTCTCTGTAGTATCTACCCATTTCTCCTAGTTCTACCTTGTATTCAAGTAGAGAGTGTGTATATGAATTTCCTTTTGTGTGACAACCTTTAAAATACTAGAAAAAGAGAGTTGTCATGTCTTCTTAGCCCTTGCTCCCACATTTTCTAATCCAGGCTAAACATCTTTGATTACTTTAACTAATCTTTATATGGCATTGTCTCTAGATCTCTAAAAATCATAGCTGTAATTCAGCTTGTCATTCCTAAAATGTGGCTTCTAAAACTGTGAGTGAAGATGTGGTATACTGAAGAGAGTGCTGGCCTTGCATTAAGGAAAGTCTTGAGTCAAATCTCACCTCTCACACTTAATAACTGCAGTCAATTTACCGCCCAATCTTGGTTTCCTCATATGTAAAATAAAAATAATCATATTTGTAGTACCCACTTCAGGGAGCTAGGTGGTGCAATGGATAAAGTGCCCAGCTTGCACTTGGAAAGACTCCTCTTCAAGAGCTTAGATATGACCTCAGACACTAGTTGTGTGACCTTGGGCAAGTCACTTAACCCAGTTTGCCTCAGTTTTCTCATTTGTAAAATGAACTGGAGAAGGAAATGGCAAACCACTCTAGTATCTTGGCCAAGAAAACCCCAGATGGGGTCCTGAAGAATTAGACACAACTGAAATGACTGACAACAAATTATCCATTTTGTAGTACTACTATGAGGATTAAACAAGGCAATATATGTAGAGAGCTTCATAAACCTTGTAGCAGTATACAAACGTCAGTTGTTAGTATTATTACCTGAATATAATACTCCAAATGCAATCAGGATAGAGCAAGTGTGGTAAGACTATCTCCTCCCTTGTTCTGACAATGATTTTCTTAATGCATCCCAATATCACATTAGTTTGAGGGGCTTTTGGGGGAGGGGTGTCATGACTCGTTCATCTGGGAGTACACCAGAATCCTCAGATCTTTTTCAGATCCACTATTTACTATCTATGACTCAGCTACAATATATTTTGTAATTATTATTTTTTAAATCTAAAAGTGGTTCTTAAATTTTTATCTCATAAGATTTGCTCCCTCATTCTAGTCAGTTGAATTCTCCTTCAATTTTGACCCTGAAATAGACTGTTGACTATATCTGGTATATGTTGGTAATTTGATAGGCATGCCATCTATGCCTTCCTCCAAAGCAGTTTTAAAGCACAGGGACAAGGACAGATCCTTGAAGCACCTCACTAGAGACTTCCCTTTAAGATGAAATATACCCTGTGAGTGGTCTATATTATGACAACAGATGATGGGTGATTGCCCAGGATTAATATAACATTTAGAGTTAGAAGGGATGCTGAAGCCAGCTCATACTAGCTTGCAAGAGCAGATTGTTAAATTTTGAGTGTGAGCATTTGTGCTTTAGAAATTGGCCGGTGCTACAAGGTGGGACTTGATTTATTGTTTTCCAGCCTTAAGAAAATGATGGAGAAAATGTCAATAATGGAGTTTAAACTTAAAAGTATGTTGTGCATACTTTTTTTTTAAATGGAGAGCCAGTTGTTAAACATTTGCTAGCACACCCTTGGTCCTAAGAAATTATTTAGTTTATTACTCTCGTTTTATAGATAAATGAGACCTAAAGTGACTATTTCCCCTTCCACTTCAAAATGAGAGTGGAGCTAACAAATGGAAGAATTGAGACAAATTTGCTATATGTAATATACATTTGGAGGAGAGTATGGAGCAAAGGGTTCATTGATAGAGAACAAATTATAGGGTCTGAATGGCCAAGAAATTGATCAAAATCCAAAGAGAAACCAACTGGAGAATCAATAGGGGAGGAAAAGTATTGAAAACAAAGGAAAATGAATTTCCACCAAGCTTTTAAAAGAGAAAAGGAAGTGTGGAGCATTTAGCAATTTTTTAAATGGGAGAAGTCAGGCAATGTATAAAAATCATCCCTCAGGAAAAGCCAAAACAAAATATGGTGCTCAAAATCTAAGTTGTGGGAGAAACTATTCAGAGGTTTTTTCAGAACGTTTTGTGAAACTTCATACTCCATCCTATTCTTGGGTGTGAATGCTTAACATACAAGCATACACAAGCATGCATATGTTCAGTTAGTCTCCAACATGATCGCAGAGAGGTCCATATCCAAACAGGTTCACATTCCAATGTCTTAGGCATGCTCTGCTTCCTTAACCAAAGGTAATTAGTTTCTTTTAGAGCTTTCTTCACTTCCTCCAGGGTTATAAAAGCTGCTTTCATTTTCCCTTCACACTAAAAAATGTAAAGAATGATGGTGAAATCAGATGGGAATGAAGACTGTGAACTCTGCTGGATAAACCTATCACCTTGATGTGACCACATGATAAAAGGCACTGGAGCTGAAATGATGAAGAATTCTTTACGATCCAAATGAGCATCCAATGATCAAGCGAAAGAGGATGAGATAGAAGCTTTTATACCAGATTTGATGGGGTTTACCAGTTAATCATTAACAAATATTTGCCAAGCATTTATAAGGCACTGGGCTAAGCCCTGGAAATACTAAAAAAAAGCAAAAATAGTCCCTGACCTCAAGGAGCTTACAGGTATGTAAGCAGCAGGTATGTATACAGGTGTGTTCCAGGTCCTCAAGAGAAGGTGAAGGGAGGGAATATGCATTAATTAAGCACCTACTAATGTGCTTGACAAATACTATCTCACTTGATCCTCACAATAACCCTATGAGGTAGGTGCTATTATTATCCCCATTGTACATATGGGAAAATTGAGGCAGAAAGGTTAATTTGTCCAGGGTCACATAGTAAGTATCTGATGCTGGATTTGAACCTGGGTCTTTCTGACTACAGGCCCAGCATTACTCTATCCACTGTACCAGCTGTCTATGGCCCCCAACTGGCCAAGGCATGATGTTCTTTAAATGTTAATGTGTTAATGTTCTTTTTTTAAAAAAAGTCAGGGAAACCCTCCATTTTAAACACTAACATCATTTTAAGCAACATGTGAGCTTTTAAATATATATGTCTACATATATATATCTATATGTCTACATATATATACATATATATACATATAGACATAAATCTCTTAAAGCAATATAAGAGCCAGAAATGCCCATTTAAGTTTACTTTGGGAATACCCTCTCAGTTATCAGATAAGTGGCCTATAATGCTGAGAAAAAGAAAAATAGTAGTCTGACATTGGAAGCAACTATGATCTCAGATCCAAGTATCTGAATGACCAGTTAGGTCCTTGATTAGAAGAAATATAAACCAACAGTTCAAATTTAGAGTACGCTCCTGTGAATACAGTTTGTCTTCTTCCAAATGAAAAATGCTTATTACCTATTTGAGGTACTTTTTTTCCTACTGTAAGGGTGGAGATTGAATGGATCCATCAATCAAATCAATCTCACTTAAAGTAGTCGACTAGACATTATATTTTGATACCTCTGTCATATGAAAACATGTCCCTATTTAACCAATCATAACTCTTTGACTAAGTGTGGGAAAGAACTTTATCAGTTTCGATGTCCTTGAGAGCCACTGGGTGAAATGGAATGACATTGCATAAAAATGTTTTCAGATTGGTTGAAAAAAACTTGGTCGTGCCTTATTAACCATTTCTAAAATAGTAGACAAGTTTGGAACCTAGAGATTAGAGTCTGGCAGCTTGGTGTGGATTACCTTCCAGCCAACTCACAGAGAAGAAAAGAGGGGAAGAAAACAGACTTGGAGGGGGGAAAAAGAGACCTGATCTTGACCAAGACCTTGATCTTGGTCTCCTTTCCCCACCCCCTCACTCTTGGAGATAAGAGAAGTTTATGAGCTTCACAGAGTATGGGAGAATTCAGATTTCCCATTGGAATCCTAGGAGTGTCCCTGGAACAGCTGATGGCAGTGTCTGTATCACGAACTGAAGACAGATTGGATGCCATGAAAAAATGCAGATTCAGAGCTCTACCAGGAACCCAGCAGAAATGTTACACTATACTTAATGGTAACATCTTGATGATTCTGTCAAAAGGACTTCTAGGAGCTGGATGCCACCTCCTTTGACAAACATGCTCTCGGTTTGGTTCAACATTCCATGATACTCTGTACACACTTGGGGCAGAATGTTTAGACTTTATGGGAACGGTTCTTCTCTGACCTTAGTAAATATTCCTAACTAAAAGCTAATTAACTCTGGCTGTCTAATATCAATTAATAATCATGAGGATAAACACATAAGTGGGGACTTGGAGCTACAGCATTAGGAGAACTTTTCAGTCTCTCAAGGATACTGTTAGATTTGTGAAGGAAGATTTAGTCAGTCAAGTTCTGGGAACCCAGGCTGATCACTGAATGAGAATTGGGTGAGAGCAGCCAAAAAGTCTATATGTACTAGGCTTGGCTGGATAGATACTAACTGATGGAGTGCGATTCCCTAGTTTTGCTCCTTCCCTCCTAAAGTTTGACACTCTCTCTGTAATTTGTTTCCTGGTGTCCTCTTCAGGGTAAAACAAAACAAGGTATTCCAAAATTCATAGTAAGTTTAAATCCTTTTTATGATACTAAAACCCTAAAACTATTCATTGTATAGATAACATTGCTTCAAACAACCCAGAAAAGGACAATAGAAAATGAATAAGTAAATTCAGTTCTAAATGTCACTTAATCTTTTTATTCTAAAATCAGATCACTATTTTAGAATTTCAATGGAATTATCTAGCTAGGTAACAAATTTTTTTCTTTTTTTTCAGGTGGGGGGTGGGTTTGAGCCTATGATTTTAATGGTTTGGAAACTCCTAGTAAGGAAATTCCCTCTATTCATGTAGACCAGCAACAATTAATCTTAGGGAGTCATCTGGGGACACTGATAGATTAAGTCCAAGTGTGGTTCCCAAGACCTTTCCAGGAGGTCAGCAAAGTCAGAACTATTTTCACAATAATGCTAAGGCATCACTTGCCCTTTTCACTCTCGTTTTTAGCCAGGAGTTTTCCAGAGACCACACAACCTGTGAATGAAAGATTTAGCTGCAAACATGAACACTGAATTAATAGCTCTTCTGCAGAACTGAACCTTTGCCTTCCAAGCAGATGAATCTACGGACATGGTTCGACTTGCAGATTTGCTTATATCAAGATCTTTTATATGAATGTTTGGCAACAATCACAAGAGGTGCTGAAATATTCACTGTTGAGCAACTTTTTTTGAATGTCATGGTTTATCCTGGAGCAATTGTTGACTTTTGCACTGATTGTGCAAAAGCAATCGTGGGAAAATCTGCCCGGTGACTTAGCACACACGAATCAATGTGTGGCTCTGTGGATGCTGCTCTACTGGACATTATATCCTTCATTGCCACGAACTCTTAATACAGCTAATATTTAATAATATTTAGCTAAAAAAAGATTCCACCTTTACCTAAGAATCTCTTTAATGAAACCATAAAAATCATTCATTTTTATTAAATCTCTACTCTAGTACATGTCATTTTTCTGTGAGATAAAAGGAGAAATTGGTATAAAACACTTCTGAGGCATACTGAGGTACATAGATGATCTCAAGGAAAAGCACTTGTGTGATTGTGAATTGGGAGCTGCTTTTTTCATGAAACATTAATTTGATTTGAACTGACACAAAATATGGTCATTCAGACTTGAGTATTTGGCAATTTCTTGGAAATGAAGAAAGTGAGCTTGTCACTTCTTGGGAAACGACTGACAGTAGTTGTTGTCATTGATAAAATTCAAACTTGCAAGTGAAAACCAGAATTTTGGAAAACATATCTGCTTCTTAGAATCTAAAGATTTTTTTCTGATGAGATTAGTGGCAATGATGATTATGAATGTGATTTTTTATGTAGCACAGTGAAATGTGTCAGCATTTGGAAGATCTGCCTAACTCAGCTGAACCAATATTTTCCAAGTGATCAAATGTATGACGTTATAAAGTCATGCATGGTAAAAGTCTACTTAAAATGCAAGCTAGTGTAATGGATGGTAATGTAATGAAGTGTGAAAAGTTCATTGATATGGTTTCAGAGTCCACATTGCAACTAATCTTTAAGATACTACTATTTACTTAGTTTTAGCAGTGTATCAAAGAATATCCAGAGTTATATGGAAAGTCTATTAAAATACTCTTCCCTTTTCCAAGTACTTATGAATAATCAGATGATATTCAAACACTTCAACCAAGGCAACATATCACAACATATTGAATCCAGAAACAGATATGAGAATCCAGTTATATTCTCTTAAGCAGAATTAGAGAAACTTGCAAAAATGTAAAACAATGCCATTCTTCTTACTACAATTTGTTTTAAAAAATAAAATTATTTTTCATAAAATTATGCTATTTATATTAACATGTAATGAGTGTTTTAAATCATTGTTTCAAATGATTCATCAGCCTTAATTTATAACATTACAGATATCAATAGCTATAATCCAAGAAAGCTCTTTGGGGTCCTCAATAATTTTATGAATGGAAAGGGTTCCTGAGAGAAAAAAATTTGGGAACTTCTAGATTAAGTGACTTGTCCAGTTTCACACAGTCATGATGTATCAGAGGCAAGATTTAACTCCAGGTCCTTTTGATCCTGGGCAGCTAGGTAGCACAGTGGATAGAATGTTGACCCTGGCATCAGGAGGACCTGAATTCAAATATGACCTCAGACACTTAGTTGCATGACCCTGGGTAAGTCACTTAACTCCATTTGCCTCAGTTTCCTCATCTGTAAAATGAGCTGGAGAAGAAAATATCAAACCATTCCAGTATCTTCACCAAGAAAAGCCCAAATGGGTATCATGGAGAGTCAGATACAACTGAATCAACTCAACCTCTTTACCCCATTATGTATTATAACTTTAATTCTTTCTAACACAATTAAATCAGTTGACTGATGGAAAGCAGATTTCTTATCATTCTCTACCTGTGTTTTAGAATTGTTCTGAGGGGATGTCTCCTAAAAACTGCATAGAGAGATGAATAAAACTGGTTGGCAAGATGGGAATGTCACATATGTAGAAGTACTTTGGAGTAGATGGTTGAACTTGCATGGGGGTGAAATGTATCATTTTTACATGTTTATATTTGAGCTGAAGCTATTCCCAAACTGACTGTTGCCCAGATCCCAATGGATACTAGATAGCTTTTGAACCCCTGGCCCACTCCCTGTTTCCTAACAGTCATGAGATAGACCCATTTACCATCCCCTACCTCCACACTCTTGCAGACATGGCCACTCACACACTTTGGAAGATCAAGCCTTAAGCCTAAGAGATGCACCCCAGGGATGCCTGGGCTTTTCACTGTGACACTGCATCCTAAGAAACACTGAGCACATCTCAGCTGCCCTGCAGCTGAACTCTCCTATTATGTAAAGTGAGCTTCTTGAAAACAGGGAGTGACTCACTTTTCTATTTGTACTCTCAGGACTTATCAAAGTGCTTGGCATATAGTAGGTGGTTAATAAGTGCTTTTTCATTTATTCATTCATTTATTTGTACCACATACTGTACTAAAGGTTCTCTCTACAATCAACAATGGGTGCTGGCTGAGCCCTTTGTCACTTTGTGGAGCAAATACAGGATAGATACTCCCACCTGAGTTTAAAATTTCAAGACAGAATTGAACTACTGATGACTAAAGAGCTAAGGAAATGGACCACACTAATTGAAAAGGAAGTGACAGTATCCTCTCTTTTGGTCACTGATATATACTTGAAAAGATCTGCAATTTCATCAGTGTGAGTATTTCCTCCTGTGGGGCAGATTGCAACCCAGCAATGCCTTCTGATCCTCAGCAATTCTCTATGTTCTTCATAGGTCTTTGACAGACAAGCTACACAACATGCTACAGGCTTTTCTCTAGCTCATCATATGTTTCTTGTATTCCAGTGTATTCCTTGGGCTGTCCATCCATATTCCCTCCCTTTTGGGCCCACTTCTCTTTCTGATCCGATACTTGCGTGAAGGTATCCCTTAGGACATTTTCTGGTGTATTGGCCATTGTTTGAATATATGCTACTTGCACTCTCTACAGGAAGTCGTTGAAAAAGAATGAAATTACAAACTATTTCAAGGACACAGAAGACACTTATGAAATATTCTGTGACATAACTTAGGTAACTTAGAATATCTAGATTAAAGAAGACCATACATTCTATTACTGAAATCAAGGTTTCCTCAACATCTTTTGGCACTAAATACAACTGTTTTCTTCACTTTTCTACTTGGCTTATAGAGATGTGAGAATGAACATGTGCATGAGATTATTAGTAGAATGTGCCCTTCCTCAGCAGTCTTGGAAAGTAGATTCAACTTGCTTTCCATTAAAATGCTGGACTTCTGGAAATAAAAGAGATTTTAGAGGTAATTTAGGCCAGCTCCCTTATTTTACAGATGAAGATACTGAGGCACAGAGATGAAGTGACGTCTAAAGTTATATAGTTACTCAATAGTACAAATAGGACCAGAATTCAAATTTCTTTTTTCCCATTCCAGCCTTTTTTTCCACTTGAGTTATTTTCTCTTTATTGAGTTACTTTCCATTTGAGTTATTTTATTTTTATCTTGGTCATTAAAAAGATTTCAGATTCTATCTCTAAGCCCTAAGTCCTGTCTCATAGAAGCAAAAAATGATTTGCTAGATTCCTAAGATGCATATAGCGTGACTTTGAACTGCGTAAGATTGTGTAGGACATTATCTAGGTTGTTCCATCAAGTACAGTGTCTGCTCCTGGGGCTCTGGCCCCATTAGACCACTCCTACAATCCTCTCCAATCAAACCTCCAACTCCTGAAATGCAGAGGTCAAATAAAGAGTATCCTGCCCTTGGATCAGGAGAACAAGAAGTGAAAAGATGAAAGGGAGGAACAGAGGATTTATGAAACAATATAGAAAAGAAGTAGGAGAGAAAGGACAAAAAAGGAGCAGGACAGGAGGAAGAAAATAAAATGTAAAAGAGCAGAAACAAATAATTATAAATTATTTCTTTTGCACACACTAACAATGAAAAAGACATTTCTTAAGAAGTTTCTGGAGTTTGCTGAATATGAAGAAAATCTCATATGATTAAACTGATTAATAGATTAAGTTAAAGATTTCAAGTGCTTTGAAATTGAGACAATATTCCAACAAATATTATCCAAAAACATGCAAAGTACAATAAGATACATGTCAAACTCAACACTTTGCAATGATAGTCTGTATAGGTCAAGAATTTGGTTGCTCTTTGCCCGGCCATCTCTTGTGCCAACGCGACTATGTTTCCCTAGTGAGACTCTAAGTTGTTTGAAGGCAGGCAATTCCATCCCTTGAATTCTATACTACAACTAGGCAAACAGTATGCTTTATATAGAATCCTGATGTACTCACTTTCTCCTTAAACTTTTTGCTAGTGTATGGAGTAAGTCAGGCTAAAAATCAAAGACATAATTTTTGTATGTTTATTTATATGACAAAATTCTGGGTTCATAATATCATAAATCTAGAGTTCTCTTCATTTTATAGATGAGGAAACATGACGTCGAGTGACTTACTTGGAGAGACTTCAGAGATCATTTGAATGTTAATTCAAGATCCTAGTATCTTTATTTGTATGAATGTATGACTATAAGGACATTTTAGGCCTATCAAGGGCTACAGGAAGAGACCTTAAATATATCTGTGATGTTTCCATTCTGCCCAAAACCCAGAATTCTTACCATGCTGTGCATTATTAGAAAAAATTTATTTTGATTCTCTACATTAATGTTTTAAGTAGATAGGCTAAACTAAATAGTTTAACCTAATGGTTTAAGGACACCAATATACAAATTAGCAGACCAATTAACAAATGCTATTAAATATCATTATGTATCTAATTTGCATTTGGAGTCATTATCTGTTTTTTTCTTGAATAACTGATTTAAAAACTCTCTCATTACCTTGAGCAATTGAAAATGGCTGTTGCTCAGTGATCCATCTGGTCTACCCTCCCACTCGACTCCATATTTTGTCCTACGCAGTGATTGTTTTAAACCTTTTTCTCCTTTTGTCTCCAACTGTAGTGCCATCTTCAACCCTTAGAGAAGGTGACACAGTCTCCTATTTCACTGAGATTGAGGCCATGTGATATGAACCCCTTCAATCTTCCTTTCCATCCCTTAAAATGTCTAAGCAGTTCATCTTATTTAATTCTTGTTCACGGTTTCCTTCCTTCTAGAAGAAGGATCTATTCCATACAATTGGGCCTTCTTCTGGTTCTTTTGCATATTCTTGTATTACCTACATAACTCTTGGACTGTCCATCTCAGTCTTGTTATAATAATCAATCAATTAATCAATTAGTCAACAAAAGTATGTTAAGAACCTACTATGTGCCATGTGTGGCACTGGGCATACATACAAAGACAAAAATGAAATAGTTCCTGTCTTCAAGGAGCTTCCATTCTCTCCATTCCCCTTCATTTTCCAGTCATAAATGTCTTTATGGTATCCTTTATGTCACATCTTGTCTAGAACAGCAGCCTGCTTATACCCACCTGCACCTTTTCATTTGTTACCCTTTGGGTCATCAGCAATTTTGGTCTTTTAAAATCATGGTGTTCCATGATTATAGTCACACAGTATCAGGGAAAAATATTGGTATCAAAATGATGGTGTGTTTTGGCAGCAATAAATTCAAGGTGCTTAAAAATGTTAATATTTACAAGGTGCCTGAACTTCAATGTTCCTGTATGGGTGGGGGAAGAATGCCACCTCTACCTGAAGCACAATTTCTTGTTGTGATGGTTGTTCACTTTTCCTCCCTGATACATTTCTGGAAATAAAAGCTTTCGATTATCGTTTGACCTGGCAGACTCGTCTGATCTTTCCTCAAACTGGGTATGTCTAGCATATGGACAACACTGTAGGCTTACTCTGCTTTAGGCAGAGTGTTCCTATGTGTCTAGGGAACTTCCTTTCTATGTAAATAGCCATTACAGCTCAAGAAAAGAGAATTGGAAAAAAAGAGTCACAGTGATATAATGGAAAGAGTTCTAGTCTGGGAATCAGAACTTTGATCAAGAATCTCTACCTTTTTGTGAATCTAGGCTACTTCCTTAATTTTTGAGCCTCAGTTTCCTCATCTGTCAAATGGGAATAAAAATTCTTTCACTCCTTCCCTCAGAAGGCTACTGTGAGACAAGCACTTTATAGTTCTGAAAGCGTTATATAAATGTGCTCGATATCTGTTTGCTACGTCTAGTATGAGCCTGTATAATAGTAGATTGTGCCCAATAAAGTAATACTATATGAAGTAATATTATAGAAATAATCATAGAAATGTATTAATTATACAAAGAAACATATAAATCATATAAAGCAACGTTATATAAACATATACACATACACAAATTATGTAAAAGTTCAAACTCATGAGGACCATGTTTTATATATAAATATTCTGGGACACTTGGATCCTGTGTTGACTTATCTATTCTTTTGTTATAGAGCAGAGTTGAGAAAGAGGATCAATTCCTTTTCATTTAGGATGTTACCATTCTTTATAGCAGTGCCCTACCCTACCCCTAAATCAATCAGCTGTGAATACGGGAGATAAAGACTATCTCTGCTTGGCACAAAACCTTCCTTGTGAATTAAAAAGTACAGCATAGCTATAGACTCCAGCAGGGGTAGGGAACTTGTGGCCTCAAGGCTGCATGTGGCCTTCTAGGTCCTCAGATGTGGCCTTCTGACTGAGTCCAAGTTTTACAGAGCAAATCCTTTTTACTAAGGATTTGTGAAGTTTGGATTTAGTCAAAAAACCATACTTGAGGACCTAGAAGGCCACATGTGACCTTGAGACCACAGGTTCTCCAACGGTGGAAGAAGTCTGGACTGGCAATTAGGAAGCTTGGGTTCCAGTACCAGTTCTGACATTAGCTATGTGGCTTTAGGCAAGTCACTTAACCCTAATGTTCAATATGAGAAAAACAGAGTGACGATCTTGGCCTGAAAGTTCCAGAGGTTTGGTTTAATGAGTGACAAACATCTAGGGCATTCAGGAATGATCTATTAAGTGGCTTCTTTTATTCAGTTTTTATCTGGAAATCTGGTATCATGCAGATATGACCCAAATTTCTCCTGAGGGCAATTGTAAGGACCCCTTTTATTTGTTTGCTCTTTGTCAGATCGATATTAGCATTATTATGGTGTCTAGCTAATAAGTACCTGTAATAGAGGAGGTATTATGCAGGGCACAGTGCATACCTTTTCAAGATATCACCAAGATTTGTTTCGAGTAACTAGATCAAATGGAAAATAATTAAGTTTAACAATGAAATGTTCTCAACAGCTTTAGAAATGCCCATTGCATACTCATAGCTCCACTGCAAAGAAAGCCATTTTGCCCCCTTTGAGATAAATGACAAAGCAATCCCAAAGGTCTTGACTGCTTTCAAGAAGGTGGAATGTGGGTTCATCTGGAAGACTGATAAGGTCAAATCTTGCAAACAAAATTGCTTGAAAATTAGCCGGAGGAAAAAGAGTTCCCTGAGAACCATGATCTTGATTCCATCTTTCTAACAATAATAATTGGCATTTATGCAATGCTTGGACATTTGCAAAGTGCCTTCCGTATATCATCACGTTTGAATCTATGAGGTAAAGACTAGGGGCATTGTTACCTCCATTTTACAAATGAGGAAAATGAGACTCAGACAAGTTAAGTGATTTGTCAATGATCACACTGCTAGAAAGCGCCCGAGGCAGGATTTGAACCCAGCACTTCCTGATTTCAAGTACATCCCTGTTCTTCCTATATACTACACCATACCTCACCTTACATTCATTGGGGTTCATTAGTGTTTGCTCCCATAGATATCAATCTCCTCTGAATTCTTAGGGAAATTCTTATTCATGAAATACACTTGATTATGCCTCTACCAAATAATCTTGAGTTTTAAAAATTGCTTTTCACTATATTTTTGATTAGCTAGCTCTTGGTCTGTATTATTTCCAGAGAGGTCATCAGAACGATGACCTCTCTCCTCCTGCCCATGCCATCAGTACTAAAAAGCAGTTTTCTTCTTGAAACAAGAATGTAAATCTAAACAGGCAACAGGATGATAAATTTCCATTTTCGTTCTGTCAGATAAATGAGGTTCCATTAAGACTTTGTATTTAAACAAGAAAAATTGAACAAGTCATTTGCATCAAAATGCAGAGCAAAGCCTTGGATGTTTGCTAGATGCTTTAAAGATGCTTTAACTGGGGCATGAAAAGCATTAGAGAGAAAAGGAATTGATAAGTCTTGGTATAGGTTAGAAATCAGGTTGTATTGATTAAAGAACAGGAATCTAATAAGACTTTGTTTGATAATATATGTTATGGCCAGATGATTTGAAGGCACTAGAATGCAGGCGTGGTTCATTTCTGATTCTGATCATAGTCAAATTGGATCTAGGCAGAAAAATCTGATGAAATGTACAGTATAGTTGTTCCTATAAACTACCAACATTACTCCTTCTCCTCCTCCTCCTCCTCCTCCTCCTCCTCCTCCTCCTCCTCAACCCATTTGATTACATTATAAAGATTTGGTCTTTGACAGGTTGTAAAATTTTCTCTAAAGAGAAAACAATTAATTTAGGAAAACCAAGCTTCTAAAAAGTTAGAAGTGAACCCATACATCTACCTGCATGAAAATTCTATTTCTCTGATTTTTCTTAGACATATATGACTCCCTCAAACCACACTATAATTAGAATAAACTATATTACACATGTTTCTATTAAACCTTTACAGTCTTAAAAATCAAACTTGAAATATCTCATAAAATTGAAAATTGAACAGACTTAACAAATAAACTTCAAAATACACTTTTGCCATCCACAAAACAACCATTCTTACACTAGCATATGGAACTACATAGAAAAAGGGAGAGAAGGAAGTTTCATTTTTGTCTGTCTATATTTCAACTTAATACTAAATAGAGATTTGTTTAGAACAATAATTAAATACAAACAACAAAACAAGTCTATTGTTTGTATGCTAAACAAACAATATATTGGCCTTACAAATTTCATCTTTGTTCCTAGGCAAACAAACTTTTAAATATCACAAATGGTTGCTGTCCTTTGTGCTTGAAGGGGACCAAAATGACATCCCTATTTTGGAGTCAAGGTACAGTGTATCCAGCTGTGGCTGATCAGAAGCTCAGAAGGCTCAAGCACAGGTTGGGCACAAGTAGATCATAAGAACATTTAGAGTGGAGATGTCTCTAAGTTTGGGCATCTCACGTTTCAATGACGAGTTTTTCAACTATCTTTATGGCATAGTTACTCTATGGTACATGGCATCACTTACTATGTCATACTTTATTATAGTAAATAGAGTTCAGGACTTGGAATCAGGAAAATTTGGTTTCAAATAGCACCTCACTAGCTTTATGACTGTAGGTGAGTCATTTACACTCTTTCAATTTCCATTTTCCTTCTGTAAAGTGGGTATAGTAATAGCACCGAATCCACCTTGTTGTATCAAGTAAAATAACGTATATAAAACACTATTCAAAACTTAAAAAGCTATCTAAATGGGAACTATTATTATTAAGTGAAACATACTTGAGGAAGTCCAAGAGGAAAAAAAGTTTAGAAAGAGAATAAAAACGATGTTATAATAACATATAAAGGCCTTCAATTTCTTTGAAAGTGACTTGGACTAGAGGCAAGTCACCGGTTAATCTCTCCCCCTACTTCAGTTTTAATATGTCCATATTAACAAGTTTTACAATTCTCTTTTCAGAGAAGCTAAAATGTTTTGGGAATTATCTTAACAATCCTTCCAAAACAGCCTATTAAAAAAGTATGAAACAATACTAGCAGCCTCCTTTTATATATGAAGAAAATTTAAAAAAAGGGAAATTTAACTCAGAAGGCCTGGAGTGTCTAAAAAATCCCTCATTCACCTTTGACGGTAAAATGCTATTTGAGGCCCAAATATTTTGCCCAGATTGTTCACGGAAAGTGAACAGCATGGAAGAAATCAAAGTTATCTATATATTTGATTCTGGTTAGGTCCACGCTGATAAAATGTACTTCCACAGTTCAACAAATTCTCCTCACTCAAAGCCTTTCAGAACCGGGCTCACCCTGGAAGCCTTTCTTGTTTATGCATCATATTTGGTGAAGATTCTGTGGAGGTTGTGGAGATCACTGAACCAGGACCAAAGCTGAAATAAGACGTCCTTCTAATATCTTTCCTTAACCAAGTGAAATTCTACAACCATACTCTGTACCTCATGCAAGAACCTTGTCCAAGGGTGGGGAACCTGCCGTCTCAAGGCCATATATGGCCCTCTAGGTCCTCAAGTGCAGTGTTTTAACTGAATCCAAACTTCATAGATCCTTAATAAAAGAATTTGTTGTGGAAAACTTGGACTCAGTCAAAAAGCTGCACTCCAGGACCTAGAAGACCATATGTGGCCTCAAGGCCGCAGGTTCCCCATCCCTAACCTAGTCTTTTGTCATTATGCTCCTGGTGACGGATGATTCTCCCTAGAAAGATTATTCTTGTAGAATATGTCTATGCTCTTTATAGGAGTGTATGCATATTAATAATATGAAACAATTGTTTTTATATGAGTAAACAAAATTTATTATTATTTTGACATAAGTTTCATTAAATATACAAAGACATAGTTTTTTGAGCCCTATAGGGATGGGGACCAAGTCTGCGATTTCAGTGGTGTAGAGCAGGAATCAGCCAACTGTGGCCTATCAGCCAAATTCAACCTGCCACCTGTTGTTGTGAGTCTACGAGCTAAGAGGGTTTTTGTTTTAGTTTTTACATTTTAATCATTCTGGGTTCTAGGGCTGTACCAAAACAGGCAGTGAGCTGGATTTGGCTCTCAGGCTGCAGTCTGTGGACTCCTGGTAGAGAAGATTTTCAGATGAGGGACCTTCTAACACAGGTTGTCCCCTTCTTTGAAACTTATAGAGATGTCTTAAGAATGAGTCAACTAGACCCAGCATAGGTCAAAGGCAGGGCTTGAACCCAGGTCTACCTGGCTCCAACGACAGCTCTCTATCTATTGTACCATGCTGTGGGTTTGAAAGGGTTCAAATGACTATAAAAGTTCTTTCTAGTTTCAGTACAGTCTTCATATTACATCTTAAATGTAAGATCCTAAACCTAGATAATTTCAACTGTTTCCTTAGTCCTTCTCTACAGTGGCTTATACCCACTACATGACCCAAAATAGCTTCTATTATAATCCTCGGATCTGTGGTTAAATTAGAAATGAATGAAGAAAATCTTCAGTGAAGGAAACGAATCAGTGTCCTGGATACTCACCACAACCTAAGTGGCCATTTTCAATATTAGAAATATCCAGACAGTAAATAGAAGAAACTGTGTTATTGCAAATTCAAAGGCAAGTAATAGGATAAATGTAATGGAAGGATATGGTGAACACAAACAAACCATAGACTGTCATACCTTTCCTCCATTGAAATCTCTTTCAGCTGTTGGTGTGGCTTAGTACCTTCCATTTCCCTGATGCTTACCGCGTAGATCTTAGTGGTATAATCAATGGCCTTTTCCCTGGCAACATCACTGTCATAGCCTCAAATCACAAAAGTGACAAGATTAGAAACTGCAACTTTGGTGAGGAAACACATGAAGAGATATGGATAAGCGGGGAAAACCCAAATCAATTCATTTATTTGGGGTGTGTGACTTACCTCCATCCTCCTCAGCGTCAGTATCTGACTCCTCACTATCAACCAATTTACTTTCCTGGGTTCCCACAAATTCTCTTGTCCAGATCATCAGAGCAGTATCAGCGCCGCCTACAGTTAGCAGTACCGAATCATTATGTAACCATCTGACGTTGGTGACGTGGGCCCCATGCCCCACATATTTCTTGAATTTTGCATGTTGGCCCTGCAACACAAGGAACCTACAGATTACCCAGGTGGCTAATCTTTTGCTTTTCTCCTCCTATTTACTCCTTATTACTTTCCATCAAAATTTCTTCAGGACATAATTTTAAGTAAGCAGCTTGATTAAGGAACTACTTTGAAAATTATATGAGCAGAAGTTGTGGTATCTGTTACAAACCACAAACGTTAAGAAAGGCTGCCACAACCCAGAGATATTTAAATGAAGTAGGTCAGAATGAAAGCAGATAATTTAGTCTAGTAATTTAGACTTCTATAGGCATAGGAGCATCTTTTTGCATGACTAAAAACAACTAAATACATGAAAAAAATAGTTTTACTCAGATAGTAGAATCTATTGGAAGCATCCAAAAGGTATAAATTTAGTGTGAAAGTTTGTTTTTATTTTGATCACAGTTCCTACAGATCATTGATGTTGTAAGATACTGATTCCAGGGGTGATCCCAATTGCCTCTTAGGCTAGAGGTTTATATCCAGTCTGTGATTAAAAAAAAAAAGCTTCTGTTATAACTTAAGGTTCTTGAAATGAGCAAATAAAATCTTCCTTAATGAAGACAACAGGATTATCTACTAGATATTATTTATCATGAGTTCAGAAGTCATTTCTACCACCAGACATTTACGGATGATAGAGATAAAGATATAGTGCTAACTGCAACTTAGAGAAAAGATAAACACAATGAAGAGCAAAGACCTGAGGCTAAAAATGAGCTGAGGATGGCAAAAAAATGCTAAGGACAACAAGAAGAACTTATAAAACCTTTGTTCAAGACATGAAGAAGATCAAGGAGATAGAAGGCCTGATGTCGGTGGATGATGAATGAGAGAAGACAGAACCATTTCACTTTTATTTTAGCAAATGATTTTCAGATTAGGAACTATAGTAAAAAAATGGTTTCCAAGGGGTTAAAACACAACAAGTGAGGAGATGGTTAGAGAAAACCCTGATTCTCTTTATGAATTCATTTCATTGGGATTAAATGAACTACATTTCAAAGTAGAAAGAGCTGGAAGATACAATTGCTAAACTGCTACTGTCACTGAACTTTGAGAGATCCTAGGGAGTAGAAATTGGAGAAGGGCAAATGTGCAGATTTTCAAAAAAGGGAAGAAGGTAGATTTTTTAAATTAAAGACCAGTGAACTTGATATTATATCATGGTAAGGTTTTAGAATATACTAAAGAAATGGTTTGTGACCGGAATCACTATTGATTGGAGAAATACAAATAAACACAATTCTGAGATACTACCTCATACCTATTAGCTTGGCTAAGAGGACAGAAAATGACAAATGTTGGAGGGGATATGGGGAAAATGAGACATTAATTCATTATTGGTGGAGTTGTGACTTGATTCAATCATTCTGTACAGTAATTTGGAACTACACCCAAAGAGCTATAAAACCAAGCATCACAATCTTTGATCTAGCAATACCACTATGATGCCTCTATCCCAAAAGAGATAAAAAACAAAAAGGAAAAGGATGTATATGCATAGAAATATTTATAGCAGCTCTTTTCTGGGGGCAAAAATTAGAAATTGAGGAGATGTCCATCAATTGGGGAATGGCTGAACAAGTTGTGGTATGTGATTATGATGGAATATTATTGTACTATAAGAAACGATGAGCAGGATGCTCTCAGAAAAACCTGGAAAGACTTGCATGGGATGATGCAAAGTGAAACATACTGTGTATAAAGTAACAGCAATATTGTAAGAAGATCAGCTGTGAATGACTTAGCTATTCTCAGCGATACAATGATCCAAGACAACTTTAAGGGACTCATCATGAAAGATACCATCCCTCCTCAGAGAAAGAACTGATGGTGTCTGCATACAGATTAAAGCATACTTTTTAAACTTTATTTTTCTTGAGTTTTTTTGTGTATATGTTTTCTTTCACAACATGGCTATTATGGATATGTTTTGTATGACTACATATGTATAAACTATATCAAATTGCTTGCCTTTTCAATGAGAGGAGGGAGGAAGGGAGAGAATTTGGAACTCAAAGTTTTAAAAACGAATGTTAAAAATTGTTTTCGCATGTTACTGAGGAAAAAGAAAAGAAAAAAAGGAATGGTTTGTGAGCATTTAGAAAGGGAAGTAGTAATTACTAAGATCTAGCATAACTGCAACAATAATGGGTCAGGCCAGATTAACCTCATTTCCTCCTTCACAGAGTTGATAGTACAGAAGATCAGGGGACTGCTATGAACATAACATACCTAGCCTTTATCTAACAGTACGTCTGGTGAGGCTTGGACTGTCTGTCTTTCCAGGGGGTCTATGTCTCTAAAGACCCTAGTGTATTTCTTCCTAGCTAAGAAAAAGAAGAAACTATCACAGGATTGGACTGGGGATTGATATGTTTAAGAGAAATCTCTCTTGAGAGATATTCAGAAAGAGACACACAGACAGAGGCAGAGACAGAGAGATAGACAGAGAGAAAGGTGGCAGCAATACCAGCAAATGGAGGATGTTTTCCAGAAGAATGACTCCTTAGTATCTTAGCCTAGGAAAGCTAGAACACTTTTTCCCCTTGGTTCCCCACTTAGTTTGTGAGACTCCAGCAGTGTTTTATTATGCCTACTCAGAGAAACTGTTGGAACAATGGTACATTTGCTCCCCTTTCCGTTTCTTTTTTCTGTTTTATTACTGTATGCAATCAATTTTTTTGTTGTTATTCAGTTGTTTTCAGTCATGTTCTACTCTTTCTGACTCCATTTGGGGTTTTCTTGGCAAAGATACTAGAGTGATTGACCATTTCCTTCTCCAGCTCATTTTACAAATTAGGAAATTGAAGCAAACAGGGTTAAGTGACTTGCCCAGGGTCACACAGCTAGTATCTGAGGCCAGATTTGAACTCAGGAGATGTTTTTCTGATTCCAGGCCTGGTACTCTGTCCACTGAGACACCCAGCTGCCCTATGCAATCAGTAGCAAGGTTTATTAGTAAGTGTCCCTTTGATATTTTAAATTTTGCTTACAGGTTATTTGTATTTTTTAAACAATGGTTTTTAAGATTAAAAATAAGATAATTTTGATGGCATCCTGAATTGCTAATGGAGAATGTATGTGATTAGGGAGGATGTTGTGGAAATCTGTGGATAAGTGGTTATATCAAATTCAGTTATCTGGAAAATCTCCTTTCCAGTCTGAAAGTTTTAAATACATCACTTGTGTGGAGGATCGGAGTCTTATGAATTTTGTTAATAATCTGTATTTTTATACCCTGTAACTTTGTAGAGAGGAGAAGCTATGAGGATCCTGGGCCCTTGCCATGGATTAAAACCCCCATGAACTAATCTTATCCCCAAGGAGTCAGGTTGCTTTGTACCAGGGGCTTTCTCTATCTTCAGAAGGTGAGATAGGGGAGGAGTAGAGGCAAAAACTTTAAGAGGCCATGCATGATCTGAGTGGAGTTCAGTTGGTGGAGATAGGCATGGTCATGGAAAATCAATTTCAACAACTCCTAACCAAACTGTCCTCCACAGTGACATCTGCTGGGCACCACATATAACAAAGTGTCTCAAGTAATCCTTGTGTAGAAGATGAAAGAGAGGAGAACTCCATAACAGTGCAGGTTAGCTGATTCACAGTTTAGTAAATGACTATACCCAAAGAGTAGTCATCAATGGGTCAATGTCACCTTGGAGGGAAATGTCTAGTAGAGTACCCTACAGATCTGACTTTGGCTCTGTGCTATTTATCACTTTAATCAATGAATTGCATACAGACAATTTGCAGATAATACAAAACTGGGAAGAGTAACTAACACATTAGATGAAGATCCAGAAGTTCTTGACAAGCTAGAATCAATCAACTGATCAATCAAAAAGCATTTAGTATGTGGCAGGCACTGTGCTAGATACGAGGGGCACAAGGACAAAGATGAAAATAATTCCTACTTGCAAGGAGCTTAAAATGATGGGCCACATCTAATATGATGAAATTAAATAGAGATATGTGTCAAGTCCTATACAGTTCAAACAATCAACTTCGTGGGAGGATGAGGACAGACAACAGTGTGCCAAAAAAACCCAACACCAACCCAGGAAGTTTTAGTAGATTGTAATTAAATGAATTAAGTCAAGTAATAAAGTCAATGAAGTGAACGGTGTGACATGGAAGCAAAAAGAATGCTACTCTGATGCTAAGAAAGGTATAGTGTTCGGAATGACGAAGGTCTGATCTGGTAAAATGTCATTTGGAGTACTGTGTTCACTATCAATACATTTTAGGCATGGCGCTGACAATTCTGAGCATGCTCAGTGGAGGAAGAGAGACCGGGATGGTGACTGGAGACCATGCCATACAAAGATCAATTGAAGGAACTGGGAATGTTTACCTTACAAAAGAGAAGACTCAGAGGAATCGAATAGCAGTTTCCAAGAATTTGAAGGGGTGTCATGGAAAAGGGATTAGACTTCCCCTGCTTAGCCCCAAAGGACAAAATTAGAAGCAATGGGAAAAAGTAAAAAGGCAGATTTCTGCTTGATGTGAAAAAAAGTTTCCTCTAGCAATTATGAATTAGATTAAGGGCAGATATGGAAGGGCAGATTAAAGGCAGATATGGTGGTGGTCTCTTTCGCAAAGGGCAGGGAGGGATGGTGTCAGAAACCAGCTGGAGTACAACTGAAAATTGGCCCATGCGCTTTCTTTGGCATATGTGTTGAAGATTGGTCTAATACGTATTATTCAGTAAGATAGCTTCTTTCCTTGTTTTTACTACTCCTTGGCACTGTCAGGCAATTAAGAAAACTTTTCAGAATATGCAGGAACCATTTTATGCGCCATACCAACAATTTATGAAAGAGTCAACTAGATTTTTATAAGTGCCTAACTTAATCCCTTGGTCCTTAAGGAGCAGTCAATGACACTGGGAGATTTCTGGTTTAAGCTATTAAAAAATTATTAGTAGAAGATTCTTCATGTATCATAAGTAACTGTGAAATCAAAAATGAATTTGAATAAAACAAATAAAATCATAAATGAACTAAAACCATAATTTAGCATGTTGAAATATACTATAATATAAAATATAAATCATATTCTAAAGATAAAAATCAATAAGATAGAGTATCTGAGTGATTTGTGTGACTGAACAAAAGTGGTCATATACTATTACTTACCTTTACAGGATATGAAAATAATTTTACAAAACCAAAGTCATCTCCTGTGGCTAAAAGGGAACAATCTTTGGTAAGACTAGCAGCATTGACATCTGTCACATCGCTATGTGCTGGCCAGATTCCTTCACAAGTAGGACCCAAAACACATGTCCACGTGTCCCATTCTATCTTCTCAATCTTTAAGAGAGGAGGGAAAAGAAAATCAATACATTTGGAACAAGATATTGTCATGTTTCATTTTCAGATTGGGAGGGAAACTTTTCAATACTAAGTAATCCTTAATGACAATCACAGATTTCCAATGTTTGTGTAGTTCTTATGTTTTATCCCCACACTCTTTTTCCCCTTTCCCTTCATTATCTCATTCAGTTTTACAGCTTAACCTATTGTCTATTTTTTTTTAAAAAAAGCTTTATTGATGTGTTTTGTTTGACATTACAACCATTACAGATGACTCCTCCCCTTTGTGAGAGGTACTTACAACAAAGTAAAACAATTAGGTAAGACATCACCTGAAAGATAATATGACATTTCACAATTACAGCAATCCTTCCCCTGCTTCTCTATGTTAAAAAAAAAAGTTAGCAGAAATGTATTTTCTCTCTCTTTCACTCCCCATTGCATTAGGAAAAAAAAATGGATTGGAGCAGCTAGGTGGTATAATAGAGCACCGGCCGTGAAATCAGGAGGACCCTGAGTTCAAATCCAACCTCAGACATTTACTGGCTGTGTGATCCTGGGCAAGTCACTTAACCCTGATTGTCCTCCCCATAAAAAGAAAGAAAGAGCCCGACTGCTTGATGTCTCCCATACTTCTTCCTTCAGTATTTTTCTTCATGTTTCTGTGTTTGCTCCTCTTTATGCCTCAAATTCCCTTCTCCTGATTGAAATTCAATTTTTTTCCAGCTTGAATGCCATAGTCTTCATGACATCCTCCCTGTTTGCTCAGTCAGTAATACTTTGCCCTCACACATAATCCAAATATTATTTGGTTCGTGCCTTTACTATGCAGTTCTCATGTATTGTTTTGTATATGTGCATATACCACCTGCCCTCTCTCTGAATTGTGAGTTCTAGGAAGGAGGTGATTAGCACCTTAATTTTTTTCTCTGTCTTCAAAGTGATCCAATGCTTTGTATGTATATGAATTAGGGCATTAATGGTTGAAGTGATAACCTAAGCTACATAAACAGCTTCTAAGAAGTATGTCCAAGTCTTTCTAAGATCACAATATGATGTTAAACTTTCAGATAAAAACTGAAAGGGGTAGCAAAATATTCAGATATTGTGATCTAGACCAATGTTCTCAAGATGCCCGCAGTATAGCTATGCATGATGACTATCTCTTGATTTGTAAAACATGTGATGAGAAGAAAACTACCATGAATTTAGTAACACTTTTAAAGGAATCTATATTTTATTTTGGGCAGTGGATAGAGCACCGGGCCTTGAGTCCGGAAGATATGAGTTAAATTTGGCCTCATACACTTACTAGCTGTGTGACCCTGGTTGGAAAAGTCACACAATCCTGTTTGTCTCGTTCCTTCATCCTATAATGAGCTGGAAATGGAAAGGGCAAACCATTTCCGTATCTTTGCCAATAAAACCCTAAAAGGGTCATGAAGAATCGAAAGCAACTGAACAACAAGTATTTTATTTATCATAATGGTATCTGTGTACATTTGATAAATAAATAGTGATACAGTTGTGTTTTAAGACATATTATAAGACATATTAGATGGTGTGCTGGCACTGGAATCAGTAGGGCATGAGTGTGAATCCTGCCACAGATACTTTCTAGCTATGTGCCTCTCTACAAATCATTTAACCATTTTCAGCCTCAGTTTCCTCATCTGTAAAATGGGACTAATAATTGCATGTTATAATAATGTTCTATAAATGTTAGCCATTATTGATATTATTGGGGATAGGAAATAGACCTGCGATTTCACTGATACAGGAACTCTCCTGGACTAGCTTCTTGTATGAGATATGAAATGTGATTGCAGAATTTTTCTTGGTTAAGGAAAGATTATTAGGAGGACTTATTGGTTCAGCTTTAGTCCTGGTTCAATGATCTCCACAACCTCCACAGAATCTTCATCAAATATGATGTATAAACAAGAAAGGCTTCCAGAGACAGATGATCTATATCAGAACTCCCAGGTGAAGAAAGCCCTTCTACCAGTATAAGTTGACATCTCTTCTGAAACTTATGGTCTTAGAAAATAAATGGGAAAATATTTGTAAAGCACTTAGCACAGTAGCTGGTGCATGGTAAGCACTTAATCAATTTTTATTTCCTTTCTTTCCCACTTAGAAAGTTGTCCAAATCACTGGAAAGTTAAATGATTTACCCACAGTCTCACATCCAGTATGTGTCAGAAGTGAGATATGAGGCCAGGTCTTCCTGGCTTTGAAGCTGGCCTTTTTTCCACTCTGCCAACCTACCTCTTGGCTACATTATCAATATCATTATTTGGTGAGTCCACAAAATGGATGTTTGTTTATTTGATGCATTAAATATGGTAGATTTTTGTTGGAGTTAAATTATGTCAAAAAGGTCAATGCCTGGCACACACAATCATACATACGCATACAACTATATGTATATGTGTACAAACAGATGCAAATATATACATGTATTTGTGTGTATATTTATACACCTGTGTTTGTGTATATGTGTGTGTGTATGGATTTGTAGATCTTTGCCACAACTTTACAGCCTTCCACGACACCTTCAGCTCACTGCTGTAGACAACGTCAGAAAACTGGGTATTTGGAAAGTGTGCAGATAATGGACTGGAGTTTTCATTTTTGGATCAGATGAATGGTCTTGTGTAAGTCCTAATCTAGGCTGTTTTGGGTGTTGTTTGATGCATGGTCATGCCGTCAGCAGTCTCCTCACTTCCTGTTATCACCCCACCTGCCAAAGTCATAAGATTTTTTCTTTCTGTCTTTTTACTGCCTGCTTAATTTACTTTATTCCCTGAAGAGGGCTATCATGTGGCTTTATACAGCTGTTCAAGTTATATTGGCTTGTATACAAGTTTTGAACTTGGAAAACAGTTTTGCATGAAATGCACAGATGGGAGATCTGCAGTTAGTAGAAGCAAATTCCAATAACAGGAAGGCTTTGATTCTTAGCAATAACCAAAAGAAGTGGCACTAAGTTTTCCTGGGGGATTTGGACTTGCTCATTTTCATTCAAAATCTGTATCTCAGGCATTATCGCTCTTTTTAGAGAAGCACTTTAAAACACTTTTAAAATAACTTTTAAAAAATTAGGAAGATGTAGCCAAAATCAAAGCTTAGTCTGCTCCCTGGGGAAAATTGCAGACTGTTATATTGCAGTAGCATGGAGCCTAGAATTCTCAGTTCACTCTCCTTCCTTGGAGGTGTACAGCCTGGGCTGTAGTCAGAGTGTTGTGTGATAATGGGATGTGTGTCGATTTCAAGTTCCTTGTTCCTTTGGCTATGGGTTCTGCTCTGTTCATATGCTTAGCACCCTGCTATGAAAATTGTAGTGGACTGAGCTGACAGAATGCCATTTCGGAGTTTGTAAAGAGTGGACGGGGATGCTAATTTCCTCTTGCCTTTCCTAAGTTTTGTGCAGGTATAGTGGGGGCCCATTTTTCCCACTGGATTATTAGTATTGGATCTCTTTGTCAATAGCCTTCTTTCTGAAGAAAAAAGGAAGTTAGGTGGTGCAATGGATAGAGCACTGGGCCTGGAATCATGGAGACCCGAATTCAAATCAAATCTCAGTCACTTGAATGGATCTTGAATGAAAATGAGCATGTCCAAATCTCCCAGGAAAACTTAATGCCATTTCTTTTATTGCTAAGAATCAAAGCTTTCAGGGTACTGGAATTTAGCTTTTACCAACTGCAAATTTTCCATCTGTCACTTATTAGCTGTGTGACCCTGGGCAAGTCACTTAACCTCTGTTTGCTTCAGTTTCCTCATCTGTAAAATGGAAATATTAATAGCACCTGCCTCGCAAGGTTGTTGTGAGATTCAAATATTAAAAATAATACTTGTAAAGCTCTTAGCACAGTGCCTGGCACACAGTAGGTCCTTAGTAATGTTTGTTTCCTTACTTCTAGGCACCAGCCACCGAGCTAGATACTGAGGGAGAAATTCTACGTTCCATCTCTGGCATATTCACTTCCTTTCTTTCTCTAAAGTGGCTTCCCTTTGCAATTGCATAAAAGATTGGCCCTGGTAAAAGGGCCAGAAAGAGTCGTAAGCCTTGGAACTGTTTACCCTGTGTCAGACCCATAGAATAGGAAGGTTTATGGAGGGGGTGGCTTGAATGGCATCCCAACCTGAGTTAGCTACTCTGTGGACACAGGCAGTGACTAGAAGAAGGGAAGCATTTATGTGTTGTTATTTTTCCGTTATATCTAACTCTTTGTGACCTCATTTGGGGTTTTCTTGGCAAAGATACTGAGATGGTTGCCATTTCTTTCTCCAGTTCATTTTACAGATGAGGAAACTGAGGCAAACAGAATTAAGTGACTTACCCAGCTAGTAAGTGTCTGAGGCCAGATTTGAACTCAGGAAGATTTCTCTTCCTGACTACAGGCCCATGCTCCATCCACTGAGCCACCAACTCTCTCTAATTAGAAAAAACTTTCATCAGAGGAAGCAAGTGCTCATTGGATACCAGTTTCAAAAACTGTGATAAATAATATTAAAACATGGGTCACCCAAAATGATAGATGGCACCCTCTTCCCCAACCCCTCCAAACTTAAAATAGCTTTTAGAACCAGAAGGGCTTTTAAGAGATGACAAGCCTTAATGACAAGTCTTCAGTCAGAAAAGGTATTATCAATCTGGTTCAGTGGCTAGAGGACTGGAGTTAGGAAGATCTCAGCATAAATTCTGTCTCAGATAATTGCTAGCTATGTGACCTTAGACAAGTGAGTTAACTTCTCTGTGCCTCAGTTTCACCATCACCCTATATGCAACAATTCACAATGCTAAGATTTCTAGTCATTCCTCATAGCCATCAGTTAAATTGTACAGTTAAATTAAGTATTTTCAAAGACCCCTTTTCTAGAAATTTCAAAAAGTGACTATGGTGACTCAAGAACTTAACTATTTAATCTGGTTCCCAAATCATGAAAGATGCTACATACTATAATACTGTTTTTTTTTAAAATCCCATAATCATAGACTTAAAGCTAGCAAGAGCTTAAAAGACAATTTAGTTCAAAGCCCTCATTTTACAGATGAGGAGAAGTGAAGTGATCTACCCAAGGTCACAGAAGTAAAAAATGGCAGAGCCAAGATTTGGCCCCAGGTCTTTTGACTCTGAATCTAACACCTTTTCCACTGGTCCATATTCTTTCCTGGTCAAGTTCAAAGAGCACAGATCTGGAAGGAAGATGGTGCCTAGCTGCCCAGTTTCATTTTGTCCCCTCAAAATGGAGGAACTACAGGCAACACAACTAACTTTCCTGAACTGAAGTTAAAGGGAACCATAGGATCATGGATTCTGACCTGGGAGGGATCTTAGAGTGGGACCTTATGGTGTTCTGCAGCACGGAACAATTAAGTGACTTGGGAGAGAAATAAGGAAGAAAAACTAAGGAGAAAAACAATTTTTGACCTTAGCAACTACTTTTCATTAATCCTGTTGCATTTGAAAGTAGTTAAATTTAAATAATGTAGCATTACAACCCACTCTACTCTATATTTCTTTAATATTTGCTATCTAACAATTTCAAAGCATTTTACACACTAAAAATTTATTAACGCCAAATATCTTTGGGTTATTTTATATACAGGTAGGTTGGCAAATTAAGGAGGAATGAGGGTAAGCTATTTGTCCAATGTCTCCCAATTACATGACTTTTAATTACTGATTTCCTGCCCTACATCTTTCTTTACAAGTATGAATATTTTGAAAAACACAATACGTAAAAAGCATTACCGAACCTTAAAGCACCATATTGTCTTGGTTGTTCAGTCATTTAGTTATGTCTGCCTCTTTGTGACCTTGTGAACCACACCGTCCATGGGATTTTCTCGGTAAAGATATTGGAGTGCTTTGCCATCTCTTTTTTCAGTGGATTCAGACAAACAGGTTAAGTGACTTGCCAAGGGTCACACAATAAGTACCTGAGGCCAGATTTGAACTCCTGTCTTCCTGACTTGAGGCCCAGTGCTCTGTCTACTGAGCCATCTAGCTGTCACTTCCCTCCACCCCCAAGCACCATATAAATGCCATAAAAATGCTTTCTCTCTCTCCTCTTCCTGTTCCCTCTTTATTATTATTATTTCCTTCCATCTTGTCCAAAACTATATAGCAGATGAATAAATCAGATTCTCTTATGGCCTAAAGTAAAGTAAATTTGACAATTCTGGACAAAAGCCGCATTCACCATCTTTCCAGGTCATTCTGATTCAATTGAATATACTGAAGCTGTAGTTCAGGTAGGGTCTGAAAGAGTTAACAGTTTCCAAATGAGCTTAACCTACAATCAGGTTGTAGCTCAGTCAGGGGAAAAATATGGCTCACTGATTTCAAAAATAGCTTTGTGGAATAGAAGAGTTATGTGGGATTGGAAGGAAAGGAATCCCTAGTGGCAAGCCTTAGATGAAGAAAATAAAAGGAAAAAAAATCCTCTAATCCTAATTAGTAGCAGTAGACTTGCAAGAAAGGAAAAAGAAAATGAAAGAAAAATGGTCTTGCTGTACTGGTGATATATCAAATAAACTGGTAAGAGATTAGGGAAAGGACAGTTTGAAGCATTCCTAATCAAGAAATCATTGGTTCAATTTTCATTTTTTCTTGTTTCTTTACATCAGTAGTTATAAAAAATGCATACATTAAATCTTCATGAAATATTGAAATTAATCTTGAATATGTTAATTACCTCTGAAGCTCGTATTACGTGTCTTTTTCCTCTTGGGGCTTCGAAAAAGAGTTGTTCTTTGGCACCTGAGTTGACTTGTAACAATTTTCCTGTTTATTGTGGAATGAAGTAGACAGAACATTTTAATTCCATATTTGTTACAGAATGATAAGCATGCCTCTTATTATTTTGTTTATTTTAGTCAAAGGCTCAAGTTGATTCTCAAAAAAAAAAAATCTATTGAACGCTGTAGTATCAATGTGGGTTCACTCCCTTGACTGCAAATAACCCCACAGAGGCAGCTTAGAAGTGACCTGCAAAATACTGCAGAATCAGGCTTAAAATGTTTTATTCACTAGGTGTTGAAAAGGAAGCAAACACTCTGTAGAAGTTCAAGATTGCCACAAATGTATGTTTTCTATATTTGTATGTTGCCTTCTAACACAAAGATAAAGTGAAAGCCAACCGGCATTGGCAAACAGATCCATGTTCTAAATGAGATCTGGGGTGTGAACTCTCAGTTCGTCTGTTCTAGATGAATCTAAATTTGTACCTTAAGGCTTGCAAACAGTGAGGCAAAGACACACCAAACAGACCATACATACCCATTGCTTCTCTTTTATTTCTAAACTCTGAAAAGGTCATGTTTGTGTGCTAGAACAAAATATTGACCACAAAATGATCTTCTAGTTCAAGGTAAAATTAGAATTTTTGATTCATGTGAGGAATTACCTCTTAAATTATCCAGTCTAACTTCTACCACAACAAAGCTGTTTCTTACTCAACAATATTTTGTAGATTTAAATGACTCAGGGTCAAGGGCTTCCTCTGTCTTTGTGAAATGTCCCTTAGGAAAAGATTATATTAATATAAAGGTTTTCCAATTGACACATATATATCCAATGAATTTAGAGGTCAAACAGGTATTAGCTGGTCCTGGAAACATGGCCTCCAATGTGACTTACCTCAAATATAGTCTCTCTTACAAATAGCAAACTCCAAACTAAGTTCATTTAGTTGTTGCCAATGTCCAGAGCTTGATGAGGTACATATACTAACATGATGAGAATGTGTCTGTGTTGGTTCTGAAGCTGTAGACAAACTTTAAAATGTGGTTTCCAGGACTGGGAATGGTGGTTGACAGCACTCTTCCCCATGTTTAAGGATAGGGACTATACCTATGATTTTATGGAGTGAAGGAACTCCCAGGAAGGGAAAGCTATCCCCTTCTCTGCAAGTTATAACCTTAGTGGGCTGCCTGGAGCACCAAGAAGGAACTGTCAACCTTACATATCAGAAGCAGGAGGTTAAGCCTAGGGCCTCCTGATTCGTAGGCCAACTCATTGTCTGTTAGAGCATGCGATCTCTCTACCATGATTGTATTATGGAAAAGGAAAGGAGAAAATGGAATTGCCATGACTTTTGCTTCTTCAGCACTAAAAAGAATAATTAATATTTCCCCCAATGAGCAGAATAAATCTGGAAAGAAATTTTACAGTTGAACATTCTCTAGAGGGACTGCCGAGAACTAAAGCTACTTAAAAAGGAAGGTTTGAAAAAGGACCTCAATGAAAATATTCTTTGAAGACATTCAGAGTCAACCCCAAGTCATTCATAGCCATTAGCATGGTTGGGTAATTGGAATTCTCTGATACCTCACGGTACTTTTCTATTTAATTTCTTCCTTTACATAATCTCTCACAAAAGCTCCTTTAAAATATCCCTGTGAACTGGGTTGGATGTTAACTTTTTATTCTCCTTACTGTTTTCTGACATTGGCATTCACATTGAGTGAAATGGACTAAAGAGAGGGAATGGAAAAGAAAAATAAATCCACAGTAATGCACAAACTATATAATGGTTCCTAAATACCAACCAAGAGTTATTTGTATTTTCAGTTGTCACAAACAATACTTGTGCCTGGGCCATCATAAATCAGTGCAGGGAATGGAATGTGTCAGATGCACTGCTGAATGCTTTTTACAATTATCTCATTTGATCCTCAACCCTTAATCCTTAACCCTTCAGGATAGGAGCTATTATCCAAATTTTACAGCGGAGAGAACTGAGGTAAACAGAGATTAAGTGACTTGCCCAGGGTCATGTAGTCAATATGTTTCTGAGGCCGTATTTGACCTCAGTTTTTCCTGTGCTCTATTTACTTATTACTAGCTGTCTTATCAAGTCCTGCACACCCTTGAGCCTGGCCCATGGTCCTGTAGGCTGAGTCTTCAGTTTGATGCCATGATGCAGAGGCCACAGAAGACCAAGGTGGGACTGGGAAAAGTTCAACTGGAGTCTGACCACTGGTGAAAAGAATTGGGCTATTTGGTGGGGTTTTTTTTAGCTAACTCATTTTGCTCCCTAGGTACTAAGCTCTATTTTTTTCTGTTCTTGAAGGAATAAATGCTTTTATAGTGCTTTTAGCACCCTGATCCAAAGCCCCAAATCTCCCAATATTGAAACGACCTTGTATATCTTTATACTCCATTCCCTCAAAGTCTTCACAAATATGTTCATTAAAAATACCTACCTACATATATAATATTAGAGTTAGATTCCACATTTATTTTCTGAATAAATCTGCTAATATATTTCTAAGTTTGGAACTCAAAGTGTCAAACCAAATAGACCAAAGAAAATGGGTATGAAATGATATCTTAGGCAAATCACTTAACATCTTAATTCTCTAGGCAACTCTCTGAGCCTATCAGTTGCAAAAAAGGTGCCACCTCGCCAAGGAGTTTCCCAAACCAGTGAAACCCCAGGTCCTATGTTCTATCCCATAAAATGGGCAAAAGGTTTAGATCCAGGTTGTATTTCATACTGTCATTTCTAAAAATAAAAAAGGAAGGTCATTCTGACCCTGCAGAAGGACGAGATTTCGTCTTATCATTGGTGGTACCCCTGAGAGAACCTCTGTCTCTCGCTTGCATTTCTAGGTCAAACACTCTTCAATTTTTCTTAGGATTACTGGTTGCTATGGGTAACAGAAGAGTTATAGCATGAGATTGATGCCACTTCACTGACACAGGTCAGTAGGCATGCGCTTTTATTTGGTGTGATAGAATTAGAAAAATGAGGCATATCTGGACACAGAATTTTGTCTGTTTGCCTCTCCCAACTACAATAGGATGTTGGTTTATGAAAATCAGGTGTTTGACTGTACAGTTGGGGCCTTTCCATGAGTCAATTCAGTTTAATTCATTTCAACAAGCATTTAAGTTACTATTTTGTGCCAGGCACTATGTTGTTCAGTCAATCAGGGACTGCATTTAAATGGGAGGTTAAAGGTTCAAAAATCCTAATGTAACTAAAGTCATCACCTTGAAAATTAGCACTAAACTGCCTAAAATCCAACACACTCCAGAGGGTCTGGGCTTTAGTTGTTTGTTCTTAGTCCAATGCAATCCCTTCCAAATCAGACTCACAGAATCTTGGAGTTAGAAGGGGTCTCCAAGTCACTGGGTTCAACAAGAATCTTCTCTCCTACATACCTGACAAGTGGGCATCTAGCCTTTGCTGGATGCTTGGACATGAGCTAAAAGACTTAATTATAAGAATCTTAAGTTGCTGAAAATGTTGCATTCTGTTGAAAATCAGCCTCCTTAAAAATATTTGCAACTAACTTCTGGATTGCCTGACTCAATTCTTGGGCTCTAAATATATGAGTATGATGTTTTCCAAAGCCCAAATCAGGAAATATGACTTTAAAAAGGACATTTCTTTTTGTAGAGGCTCATCTGTTTAAAAATAAGAGTTAAGGGTATTGCACTTTAGAACTTTTATGGTTGGTTAGAGCTCCAAACCTAGATACTGTGATTAAAACCATACTTTCTTTCTCTTGTCTCTGAAAATCTTTGGCTGCCATGCTGATGAAATTAATGCAGACTTTTTATCATAATAAGGATTCTTTTTGTCACGACAGCATGACCCATACAGACTATTATTCCAAATCTGAGTGAGAAAGGAGGGAAGGAGTTTAACTCACATCAAACTGAAGTGGATTAATATGCATAAAATGTCTTAGAATCATAGGCTTTTCTATTTCAACCACCTCCTTTTACAAACGAGGATACTAAAATAAACCAGAACCATGTGCAAGTTCCACAAGTAGGATTAGCCTTGGCTACCCAGGAGGCAGCAAAGTGTAATGGAAAGAATGCTGGATTTGTAGTCAAATACCAGACCTGTGTTCAAATCTTGGCTCTACCATTTAATAATTAGGGGACATTAAGTACCTCACTTTACCTCCATGGGCCTCAGTTTTCTCATCTGTAAAATGAGACTGTTGGACTGGATGGCATCTAAGGTCCTCTCCAGCTCTAAATCTATAGTAGTGTGATTTCAGAATTGGCATTGTGATAGACAACATCTTTCTTGATTTGGGAGCTAGATTAGCCAATCAAGTTCTTGACTCACCATGTTCACTTCTTGACAGAATGTATTTCTAGAAAGGAGGACTCTGAAAACGCTTAATACAAGACAATATTACTTCACAGTTTAAATGATGGATTTTCTAAGTGACTGGAAAAGGGAAGGAAAAAGCATTTGTTAAGCACTTCTTATGTGCCAATTATTGCCAAGCACTTTACCAATATTTCATTTGACTGTCAATGGGTTCACCTGAACCCATCCCTCTTTGGAGGCACTCAGCATGGTGTACAGTTTGAAGCATTCACCTAAGACCTAAGTTCAAGATTAGTACCTGTTCTCTCATGTCTGTATGAATGTGATGGGAAATCTCCTGCTCTCCTGCTGCATTTGCTGGAATTGCAGTAAATTCTGATAGGACAGACTTTGTCATAAGCTACCCTCTTTTACCTTGTAACGTCTGAGAAACAGATCAAATTCCATTAAGACAAATGCTATCATAATGAAGAATTGTCAAATAACAATCATTTCTAAGTCTTGGCTGAAAAGTCATACTTAAAGGAGTTATCAAATAAATATTTTCCTTCCTACGAGAGGAAGACAAGATGGATTGGTCACCTGGCAAGATGGCCAACCAGAATCCTTCACTAGTATCCTTGCAAAGCCAAAAGAAAATGGGGAAGGTCTTTGGCATATTGGGTGGAATTCCTCTAGTGAACTTAAGAGAGGACATGGCCAAGGGTAGAATAGGATAGGCAGGCATAGATGGGGTATGACCTGCCTTGCTGAAGGGAACATTCAAAGTGAGGGCATCACCAAGCCACCTGATGTTTCAAAATACCATCCCAGAATAACAAATGGACCTTCATTTAATGCTAAGAACTATAGTACAAAACCACTGAGACATGAACTAAAAATAAGCCTCATTCTCTAAGGAGATAGGTTAACATAAGGATATATAGAGGAAGAGAAGGAGGAATAGGAAAAGACTGTTTTACAAATGTGCATACAACATGAAACAGAGGCATGACCCCAGGAGGTGTGGGTATCCAGGGCTGGCTTGGGGGTAAAAGTAATTCTCTAATTCTTCAGTCCAGGGGTGGAGAACCTGTGGCCTCGAGGCCACATGTGGCCCTCTAAGTCCTTGAGTGCAGCCCTTTGATGATTCAGGGCCTCACTTGAGGACCTAGAGGGCCACATGTGGCCTCAAGGCCACAGATTCTCCACCCCTGCTCTAGTCCTTATGTGGAAGGTGAAGGTGAAAAGAGGGGACAGGAAAGGATCATTCTACAGATGAGCATACAACATGAAATAGAGGCATGGTCCTGGGGAAATGTGGGTGTCAGGGGCTTGTCTGGGGCTAAAGGTGTCTCGTTAGTTCTCTTTCAGGGTTGATTGCCAGTGGCTTCTTAGGAACCTGGGAATGGTCTGAAAAAAGTCAACAGAAGACAGAAGCAAGCATTTTTGTAGGGAAACATCTTCCAGAACTCAAAGGAGAAGGAGAGAGATGGTCATGTTTAGGCAGTCACCAGAAATCTTAGCAATCCTCATCTCCAGAAACAGTATGTATCTATTGGACATTTCATCTAAAAGCATATACTGCCATGATTCTGGAAAATCTTTTACCTCTGAAATCCCAGTCGATATGTGTAATATAACTTGAAGCGCCCTTGCAGATCCCAACTCTTTTGCTAGTGAGTACATTGTAAATGTCTACAAAATTGTCATGGGATGCCACGGCCAGGTATTTCCCTGTGTCTATGAGAGAAAAACAGGCCATTAGTACCAGATCACTCTATATGATAACTCACTCCCAAGAAACAGGCATTTTCAAATGTAGATGCTTCCCAATACAATCTACCTTATTATCAATTACATTATAAATCTGTGATTCCAAAGAAGAAGAATAAGGGGAAACCTGTACCTTTGGAAAATTTGATATCAGAAATCATCTCCTTCCTGTGGTGAAAGGAGACCATGTCTTCCACGGTATCAGCATTCACAACTAGGAAGCTCCCATCATTCAGTCCAACTGCTAAGGCTTTCCCATCAGGAGAAAAGGCACAGCACCTCCCACCTGACAGAGAAAATCCAAAAAAGTATTTTTTTCTTTTATTTCACAGAACTTTTCTGTCAATGAAACCAGATATTTGAGGCTATGTACCAAAAGAATGCAAGGTCATGGCTATTGTTGTTGAGGTGTTTTGGTTATGCCCAGTTCTTCATGACTCTGTGTGAAGTTTGCTTTGCAAAAATACTGGGGTGGTTTGCCATTTCCTTGAACAGCTCGTTTTACAGATGAGAAACTGAGGCAAGCAGGGTTAAGTGACTTTCCCAGGGTCATATAGCTAGTAAATGTCTGAGATTCGATTTGAACTCACAAACATGAGTCTTCTTGACTCCAGGTCTGGAACTCTAGCCCCTGTACACCTAGCTGCTCTGGAGTTCAAGCATTCAAATTCTGAATCTCTGAAGATACTGCCTTGTGGGACCTGATGATGGTTCCAGAATTGGAAAGGGAACAAATGTCAGAGATGTACGTTGAAAAAGAAATACACAACCCAGCCCATCTAAATTGTATCACACTGTTTATACTACATAATACTAATGACATCTATAATAGGATGGGTTTTAGACAGTTCATCAGAAACATAAGATAATGAAGGTTACCTTTTTTGAGCTTCCGAACAGCCAACATGCGGTGTTGGGATGACAGTTCCCATATTCGAAGAGTTTTATCATCACTCACCGTTGCACAGATAGGCAGGAGAGGGTGCGCTGCCAGACCCCAGACTTCTCCCTCCATATGCCCCTGTTTGAAAGGAAACAGAATGAGGGGAATTGATTTCATAGTTCTTGAAATTCTAGGCCCCATTTTGAGGCTCCAAATTCTGCAGAAATACAAAAATTCCAGACTCGTTCAACTCAACTACAAATACAAATACTTAATAATTCAACTCAACAAGCATTTAGGAAGTACTTTGTTCTAGACTAGGTCTGTGCAAAGCCTCTGCTAGGTAATGGGGATGTAGAGATGGAACTCAGTCTGCTTCTACTGGAGGAGAATAGAGGGTATATAGATAAGTAAATTCAACATAATACACACTGATGCAAATACACATATAGATAGATACATACAATACACATTTATGTATTACACACCAATAAATAAGAGCAGAGAGGTTGGGGAGGTGTAAAGAGTCACAAAAAATGCTGAAAAGGTATCAGAGGTGGTACCTGAGCTGAGCCTGGAGGAGATCTAGGAACTTCAAGAGGAAGAAAGGCATTCAGGGCATGGGAGATAATCTAGATAAAGTGACTGAGATGAGAAATGGAATTCTGAGAAGGAAGAGTTGTATATGATTCTAAGGCTGTAACCATGGTGGTGCCCTCTTTAGGAACAGAAAAGTTTGGAAGACAGGTGGGTTTGGGAGGAAAGATGGTGAATTTTGACAAACACCTCTTAGGTGCCAGCTGCTGGTTAGATGGCCAAAACAAAACTATTCCTGCCATCAAGGAGTTTACATTCTAGGAGTGGTGCTGGTAACATTATGTACAAAGACAAGAAAATACAAAAGTAAATAGAATTAAGACAAAGTAAATTCAAGAGGGAGAGTGCCCTAACAACTGAAGAAACTCAAGAAAGATCTCATGTAGAAGCTGATACTTTGAAGGAAAGCAGGGATTCTAAGAGGTGGAGGTGAGAAGGGGGAGCTTTACAAGTATATGGTCAATTATGCAAAGACCTGGAGATGGGAGATGGAATGTTGTACACAGGTTATAGCTAGTAGGTCAGTATGCTAGGAATGGCAAGAGTGTGGAGGGGAATGATGTCAAACAAGGCAGGCTAGAGCTGGACTGTGTAGGGCTTCACATAGCAAATTAAAGATTGTGTGTTTTATGTAGGAGACAAGAGAAAACTACTAAAGACTTTTTAGGATGGTCAGATTTAATTTTAATTTTAGTAATACCAGTTTGGCAGCAGTGTCGAGGATGGATTGGAAAGAGAAGAGAGTGGAAGTTGGAAGACCAATGAGAAGACTTTTTGACTTAATCTGGATAAAAGATAATGTGGGTTGGACTATATGACCTCTAAGATTCCTTCCAGAAGATAATATGAAATATCTCATTGGAAAAACAACTGACCTGGAAAATAGATCCAGGAGAGATAATGTAAAAATTATGGGGCTACCTGAAAGCCATGATCAAAAAAAGAGCCTAGACATCATCTTTCATGAAATTATCAAGGAAAACTGCCCGGATATTCTAGATCCAAAGGGCAAAATTAACATTGAAAGAACCCACCATCACCTCCTGAAAGAGATCTGAAAAGGAAAAACTCCTAGGAATATTGTAGCCAAATTCCAGAGTTCCCAGGTTAAGGAGAAAATATTGCAAGCAGGTAGAGAGAAACAATTTGAATATTGTGGAAATATAATCAAGATAACACAAGATCTAGCAGTTTCTACAGTAAGGGTTTGAAGGCATGGAATATGATATTCCAGAAGGCAAAGGAACTAGAATTAAAACCAAGAATCACCTACCCAGAAAAACTGAGTATAACACTTCTGGGGGAAAAATAGTCATTCAATGAAATACAGAACTTTCAAGCATTTTTGTTGAAAAGACCAGAGCTGAATAGAAAATTTGACTTTCAAACACAAGAATCAAGAGAAGCATGAAAAGGTAAACAGGAAAGAGTAATCATAAGGGACTTACTAAAGTTCAACTGTTTACATTCCTACATGGAAAGATAATATTTGTTGTAACTCTTG